>NC_133824.1:19483492-19650992 GCF_047830755.1 Zonotrichia albicollis
ATGGTGAGATTTTGGAATTTGAGATATGTTGAAATCACAAAGGCATCTTTTTAGATGCATCTGAAGAAGGTTGACAAATGTTCCTGTAATTACTAGCAATGATGATGCAGGATTAATGCATTCTAACTTTTTCTATACACTTACAGAAAAAGTTCCACATATCTATATACCAAGAGGTATATAGAACACATAAGTATTTCAAAAATAGAGGAAAAGGCAATTGTATGTTGTTTATAGTATATTTCAAAAAGCATTCACCACTTTAGAGGCAAAGATATAAGCATATCTCTCAGAGTTAAGGGCAGCTTTTCCAAATTCATGACTTCTGAATGTCACTGCTAGCTGTGTTCTATAATACCATCCTATAGCTACTAAGTTCTTCTTGCCAATAGTAACCACCACAGATTCAAAGGAAAACTGTGCTTAATTCCCATCTCCCAAACTGACATATTTTATACACAATATGTCAAAACTCTGCATTTTTCATTAACTTCTGTTCTATCATTAAACAGAAAAGCAACGACACGGTTGGAGAAATTCAGCCATTAATCTCATAATAATTGCTTATAAATGTTCATGCTACACTGACAAGCTGAATGCATCTCATGTAGTTGAGGGTGTCAAGGTAACTTTAAAAAATAAATCTTTATTAAATCACAGCTTTCTTTTCTGACATTATTCAATTTAGGCACGAACACTGAAACTCACACCTTCATCATCTGCACACTTGATCCAACTTAATTTTATCTGCTTGAATATCAAATGTTTCAATATTCACCTCTATATCCAGGCCCTCCTCCAGCTGTTAACTGCTCCAGCCCTCCAGGGGACTGCATGTGTTTGCTCCAATCCATTTATTGTCTTTTGCTTGTCTACATCTATCCCTAGACACTAATGTACTCACTTCTGGATATTAGTAGATAACCTCTGTTCAGTGGGAGTTTAATGAAATATCTGGCCATCAAGCTGGATGAATGTTATTTTGGCAATTGAACTTCATAATTTAAGGGCATTCGTATGACATCCTCTAATTTCAAAGAAAGTGGAAAGTTGTTACATTCTGCAGATATTAAGATTCTTCGTATGCTTATGGAACCTTAAAGAATTACACTTTGGCAGACAGCAAAACTTCTATGAAATGAAATTTATTATATGACTTGACAATTTCAAAAATCAGAGTGAAGATTAGGGCTAATGAACACAGAAGAGAACTGTTTCCCCAGTCAGCTTGTTGCACAGTTCTACTTTTCACTGGCAAAGTTCTTCTACAGCTGATGAGGTGTAATACAGACACACAACAGGATCCTTTTCATGATGTGGAGTTCTGGTAGCAAAATATAAGAACAGAGAGAGACTTTAAAATGACACTAGAAAAGGAAAGAGCATGAAAGCTCTTAATCTAAGCCCCTGTGCTGCGGCACTGTTCGATAGGGAAAAAAAACCCCAAAACAAAATGCCACAAACTTTCTTTGTGAAGATAAAGTTGAATTAAGTCTAGCACCTCAGTCCTTCAAAAAATGGGAAAACGGTCATTGACTTCAGTGTACTGGACATCAACTTATTAGCAAAGCCAGCCTGTGAGAAATGAATCTGAACATACGATCTAAAACATGGAACAGATCCACACCCTGCACTCCTCTTTACCCTTTCTGGTATATTCTTGCAAGCTAGCAAAGACCAAGATAGAATTGCATATGTTGAAACCTGAAGTAAAAGATTTAGCTCAATAGGACAGGCACTTATAGTTGAGATACACAAGCTGAAAGGAGGGGCAGACACAAATTACCTTTGTGCACAACACAAACCCCCACCAGGCTGGGTTAACAAACACTAATGGCACTCTGTTTGGGACAGGGCAGTCCTTTTCACCGCATGACTTGGAACTCAAAGCCTAGAAGCACGATATCTATCACTGATGATAAAATACCCTATATAGCAAGTCCAAGCGGAAAAGAAAGAGAAGGAGGTTACTGCATTCACCAGTGAGATGCCTCTAACTCTGCAAGACAAATGCATAGCAATGCTATGGAGGATGTAAGAGAACATTCCAGAACTAGTACCGTGAATAAAACAGAGATACAGTGAGCTGTTGTCCAGATTTTCAAACACAACCACCCTTCCCTCTCAAGGTTTCTGCTGTTTGCCATTAGATTTTTCATTTCCAAATAACTCTGCAACTAAACAGGTGTAAAAAGTCAAACTCTGCCAAGCTTGGCTGCCCAGGAAGCTGTTGAAACCATGAGGTTCCCATGCAGAACACGGTCTTTGTGACAGCATGAGCTCACTCTGAATAGCTGTTTGTTCAGCGATGTGCATGTTAATGAATGCATTGTTCATTGTTATCATAGAATGCTATTCAGGGTTTCACACAAACATTAATAAAGGTATTTTCTACATCTTTTTCACTGCAAATTTAAAAGACTTTTATATTTGCATCATTCTGGTCACTGCTTCTTACCAGCTCTTAGGAAAGTGGTCCTAAGCCAATTCTCTAGCCACTCCTCTGTCCCCTTTTGGTTTTCTGTTTTCAGTATATTAATCAATTCCTACTTCCATTGTACTCTGAATGCAAAACTCAATCCTGTTTATGCCAAGACTCCTGTCAAATTCCAGCCCCATGCTGCAGTCTAATCTGCCTTCAGATCCATCCTATTTTTCAGCAGCTCTCTTAGAAAAAAAATTTATCTTCTTTCCCCCTAAATGTATCTTCCCTACCTTTCTTTGAAAGGCTGAAAAAATGGTGATAGGTACTTCTGATGAGCTTTAGTGTTTTTCCCAAAAAACCCTTAAGCTTAAAAGATTTCTGTTTATCCATAAATAATACAAGAACACACACCCAAAATCAGCATAGCTTCCTAAAAGACCAAGATATGCTTGAAAAACACCCTATGTTTCATGAAATTTTGTAGTTCTGAGATTAGACATGGCACTGTAGTTTCCTAACTCTGTTACTACAAGAAAAGAAACTCTCCTCTAAACCACGAGAATAATCGTATTTTAACCTTTGCCTAAGATCTGAGCAAGATGCACATACAGTGAATGCTTATACAAAATAATTTCAGAGACAGTTTTCCCAGAAGAGTGATTGGACTTGGAACAGTAGTTATTTTACTGAATACTGAGGACTAGAGGTAGTTCAATAGTTTCCTCGAGTTTCTCACAGTACAAGAGTATAAATTTTGGGGTCACTGAAGTACCACAGTTTTTGAAAATGCTAAAAGATGTGCAATATTGATTTTCATATTTAGGTATGCTGATGCACATGAGTTTATGGGGGCATTCCTTTGGGCTGGTTTTCATTTTCTGCAGAAACATTTGTTTTTTGTATTTTGGGAACATGCATATGAGACAATTTCTGTAGATTCATAAAACTAAATTAAAAAAAAAAATATATGAAGGTGTTTAAAGTAAACATAAAAAGTCTCAAGATATAAAATACACAAGCAAGGAGTATGTTCTGTTAACTATTCTGTAGGTGTAAGTTGGGTTCACAAAGGCACCCACTTCTTAACTCATGCATCTGCCTAAGCAAATTTAAAACTAAGACTTTTCTCAACACCTTCCTGAAACCACTCAGCTGTGTCAGGGCTCTTTTGAGAAGTTTCATAGGATTATTTCCCTTTCAGCAGGGGACTGTATCATTCCCACACACACACATATGTTGGCTTACTCAGAAAAGAGCTTAAAACCAGTATTTCATAATGGGACATATTGAACTAACAAACAGAAAAAGATGTAGCAATCATCTGCTGACCTCTGTTTTTATCACTAGGATTTGAGACAGCTACTGCTTCACAAAAAAGTAAAATAGTAGGACTTTTACTTAATTAAAATTTGTACTATCTCAACACAAGCAATTACCCATTTTCCACTTAAAACAGAAGTTCTTCCTACTTTAAAAATGTATGCATTTACTTGTCTATTAATCCTTGGTAAAAAAAGCTTGGTATTATGGAGTTATCCTATTCTGTTTCAAGAACAGTGCAACTCGTGAAAATGATACACTAGCAGAGACCACTGATTCCCCTCCCAAAACTGTAAATCTCTCGTGGATTGTTCAGTGGACTGCCAAGGAGATGTATGAGGAGATAGTCTCCAGCAGAGATTATCATTCAAGAGAGGCAATTCTATATTGGAACAGAAAATACAATGCATTGCTGATGCTGAAAACATCTGTGGAGAACTGCATTTAGGAAATAAAATCTTGGAAAATAACATTTACAAAATCACATAACTTCTGGTACTATACTTCAAAGATACCTTTACTTAACAATGGTTACCATGAGCCTGGTGATCTACTCAGCTGTGGTGGTTTAACACCAGTAAGAAATCAGAGTCCAACTAAGCCACTTCCTTCCTCCTGGCCCTTTCAGCAAGACTGGGACAACAGTGGGTTGATATGACAATTTTCTGAAAGCAAACAGCAGTGGAATAAGAAAGGCACAGTGACAACAGTAGTATTAATAACAAAAGTACACAAAAAGAGCCAGTGCTTTAAACACAAAAGGTGTTCACCACCCTGACTTAGTGCCGCAGGGCCAAAGACAAGATGGCGGATGCTCCCCTGAGGCGGCACCACATGGCCACTGGGAAAAAGGCAAGATGGTAGTCCTCCCACAGCTGGCATTACCTGTTCCCCAGCCTGAGACAACCAAAAACAATGATGGACAAACTCCTGAAAGCTAGATTGTCTGTGTCACAATGACTGCCTTTTTCCAAACGGCTGTGTTTGCCTGTGGCCTGCAGTATTGGGCTCACCTCTTTTCCTCGCGCTCCAGTCCACTGCTTCCTTGTCCCCTTGTGGCTGCCTCCCCTCAGCCCGTGCTGCAGGGTGTGTGCTCTGCTGGGCTTGGGGGCACCACTGACACTTTTCTCAGAGTGGGGTGTGCACTCTGATGGCTCAGGCCCTTCACCACTTTTTTCTCATCTTGGGTCTGCATTTGTGACACAACGACGTTTGCTACTTTCAGAGGACCAGGAAGGTTTTCTGAGGACCAGGAAAGCACGGGCAGTAGAATGAGAGGGCAAGGTACACAGGGGCTGGTCCCAGCAACCTCTCTGAGGAAGAGAGAGAAACAAACTGGAATTCTGGACCTGCACTCACCTTATTTTCCCCCCAGAACCACAGCCAAGTGATGCCTGAAGATATAGAATAGCAACCTGGCCACTCACATGTGGTGCTCAGCTTCAACCCCTCTCTGCAACCAGGACATCAGCCTATGTCAGAGGCTGCTTTCCTCTTAGAGCCGTCATCGGCACTAGAAATGCCATTAAAATCTCGGGATGAGCATTCATGTGAAATGCAGAGTGTTAAAGTTACACACCGACATTAGAGCAAATGAGATGTGAATCAGGATGGTTGCACGTGACAGCTGTAATTAGAGAATAGACATTCTCCATTCTGTGATGGAATTGCAGCAATCATTCAGGTTGGACAGGACTATGGAGGTCAACTATTCCAATCTGCTCCAAGCAGGGTCAGCATTCAATCCAGAACAAGTCAACTAGACATAAAATTGTCATTAAACCCTACAAAACACTCAACAGTAATAGTTTGATAGAATACCTTGAGGTAAGCAAGGAAACAAAACTTTTTAAGTCATAGAAAAAATTACCTAAATTCTTCTTAAATTATCCTTGATGTTCCCAGATAGTTAAAAGGCTTATGCATTCCAGGCAATTTAAGGGCTGAATAGAACAGTAAAAAAAGTCATTCTATTGTTTCAAAACAAACCTTTACAGCACTTACAATAAATTCTCCTATGAGTCTTTTATCTCCTCTATCCTAGTCTGCAGGTTTAATTTCTCTCTCTGTGATTGGTTAACCTGTCCATGTCAGCACTTACATGACCCTGTAGTAACAGTAGCAAAGTACTTCAACTACAGATGAGTGTATTCTTATAATTTCATTGTGGGATACTGAAATATTATTACCCACATTTACTGACAGAGACCAAGACAAGGACAGATTAACAGATTTGTCCAAGGTCATTCAAGAACTAGGAATGAAGTAATATCTCTTCAATTCCAGTCTAATGCTCACACCCTCAAGCTACTACTCTTCTTTCTAAAATGTATCTGTTGTCTTTTTTTTCTATATATTTGTCTCAGTGGCATGTTTATATTTCTTTCAGTCTTAAGAGCGTAATACGTCCTTTGCTAGCGTCATCTCATCTTTCCTTATCCTTTGTAACAAGGTCATCCTTTCTTGTCTTTGCCAATGTTTCAGCTACCAAGAACCCACTCTCCTTTCCCCTATTTCTCTAACATGATTTTCCTGGCATATAAGGTTACATTTGTGTGCACGTCTCACACAACACACTGAATCACCTTCTAGTTAAACATGCCTGGGATATGGTCTCAAAGGCTGTATCATATATTATCATGCCATTACATAAGTTTGTTATTCAGTAGTATGTAATCAAATTCCAAAGTGGTTCACACTGCAGTCTAGTCTTAAAAGTCACCACTGCTTCAGGCCTGTAAACCTGGCCCAAACTGTAAATGGGCTTACACTTGAGGTCTGTCCTTATAAATCCCATGAATACAACTGGCTTAAACCACTTGGCTGTGTGAACTCAGGCACATCTGTCAAAAGCTGAACAGATACAGCCAGGAGAGCCCGTACCTTTAGCAGCTCGATTCAAAGGTGCCTGGTTTTCTACCTGCTCAGGTGGACTTTGAGCAGGCAGATATTTCCTTTATTTTCAGATCAGTGTGACAAAGACTTTTAGGATAACTCCAGCTACATCAAAGGACTACTACTCCTACAAGAGTGTCACATACTCTTACACCTCTTGGCAACCTTCAGCAACACCAGTCAGAAAAAAAAACCATGTCCTAATGATCTGACAAGACAAAGCCTACAATTTTTCTGAAATTTATGCTGGAATAATTTGTGTGGACAATAGCATGTTAACAACAGCTCACTTTCATAGCCTTCACCCACCCTGAAGACTTACCAATCTAAGCAACAGAAATGCTGTATCAATAAAAGAGAAAAATGTACCCTGGGAAAACACAAGTACCAGGTAACACTCATTTCAGATTATTTACTGCACTGCACATAGGCACTGTCCTATTTGTCCATTATATAGCAAAGTTCAGCCTCTGGGTAGAAACACAACACTATTAAGAGAAGAAATGAGTCCTGGTTAAAGAAAACAAGACAAAACAAGACAAATATGATGATAGGAAAAACACTTCATGGGACAAAAAAAAAAATAATCTTTCACTGAATACTTTGATGTTAGCTAAAATGTTTTATAGCCTTCTGGACCCCTGCTGCATTATACAAACCTAACAAAAAAACCAACTGTTAAAATAACTTATATGCTGTACGCTGATTCAATACTTTAAGTCTTCCACTTTTATTACAAATTATGCTTAAGAAACATCTGTCCAACCATTCCTACATAACCAGAAGTCTACAGCATCATCTTGTACTTCCCCAAGAAAGCTATGACTCTTATGAGCTAGTTCTTTCTTGTCAGTGAGTATAATCAGTCTTACTGAATTCATCTTCTGCTAAAGTCAGAAGACCTGCGTTTTTTTAACTCTTGGTCAGTGACAATTTGTCATAAACAGGTGTGGCTTTTACAACTGGATCTGGTGAGATTTTCAGGCAAGTGAAGAACATGAAGATTATTGATGATTCAGATGAAATTCAGAGGCCTAAGGAAAATATTTCTGTGACGCCTTAAGTTTTAGCTTTCATATTTTTCAGATTCTGTGCAGCCTTAGGGTGTAACTCTGAACCTCATATAAAGTGTCAGCAAGTCCTCCTCACAGTTTAGTTGGACAAAACAATCTTTTTCCAGCCTGAGAACCAAGGACACCATTGCAGCTTCAGGCCCAAAAAGTATAAAAACAGCAAACTGAGGAGAGCAATCTGTGAGGATGGGACTTCATAGCCTGAAGCTGTAATTGGACAATTAACCCCAGTATTTAAATGGACCAAAACTTATAAAAATGTAAAAATTCATGACCAGTTGTCCATATTGGGTAGAGCCACAGCCTGGTTCTTATACTGCCCAAGGTGTATCCTTTGAAGGCCTTTTAATAAATACCTACTCTATTCCTTTAACTCTGCCCAGCCTCTGTTCCAGGTAGCCTCTCTAGGCATCATCTGCCCTTGGACAACTGGAATTATTTCCTCTGGTTTTTACTATACATGTAAAATACATTCTCAAGTAGGTTTCAGTACACACCCAGCGAGCTCAATATTTTCTGATGGGATTATAATGTAAATAACAGCTAGGACATTTGCAGAAAAAGGCCTTCAAATGAAGATTTTCAGGAGAAGATCATTGAAACATTTCTTGGGTATTACATTGCTAAACCACCTCATCTTCATTTTTTTACTCGATCACAACTCTTCACTTGAATTTCGTAATAAAAACTTACAATTTTCTGTTGTACTTTTAAAAAATTGCTAGGATATTACTCCTACTCCCTACTCCACTGCCCAATCTGAGAGAGCACTCTCTGCTACACCCAAGCTGTTAAAATATCAATAAAACTGGACAAGTACTGATTCTGTAGCTGTGCACTCTTCGTTCAAGCCTCTCTTTAGTTCCTGAAACTCTTACTATACACAATCAAATGAAATCAATGGGATTTGATTTTTAAGTGATAAAAATATTGCTTACTCTGAATCATTCTACTTAAAGCAGAATCAAGTACAACTAAAATAATACAAGTACTAGAATTATTGTTCTTTTATACATAAGGGCATCAATCTTGGTTTGTTAAAACAGAAGGAATTATTTAGACTTTTATAATTAAGTTATATTTATAGTTAGAGTCCAGTGCACATATAAAGATATAAATTTGCAGTGGCTGAAAATCAATGTAAGTCCTCACACTGGGAAAGCTAAAACCAACACAGTGGATGACTTGGGGGCTAATAAAATAGCAGAGGAAGCAGGAAAAAGCAAGCACACTTGTGAAAAGATCGAAACATAGAGCCTTTAAAAATCTTTCAGAGACACCTAGCTTGAAATATGCAAATACCCTGGTGCCTGTAATGAGCTTACTCACATGCTTAAAGTTAATCAGGTGTTCATTTTGGAAGACTTGGATCAAAAAATAAAAGGGATGCGTCATAAAAGTTTATTTTTTATTTGGAACTTAATTTGAATAAAAACTTCTTTGAAGCCCTATTCAAAGAGCTGAGTAGCAAATTAAGATCTCATTTCAGTCTAACTCAGTATCAAGTTCCTTTAGAAGAAGCTTTCAATATGTAAGACAAAAGTAATGGAAGATTTCTAGTCTAAATAATAAAAAGAAACCTGCTTATGACAGCTTCCCAGGCCAAACTACTTTTTGAAAATCTGTCTCAATACTACAAACCTACAATATAGTATACAGCATGGGCAACAACCAGCAAAGCCCCTCCAAAGAGATGCAATAGGATCCTTGAACCTCTACTACTATTACCATAAATTGTTGAGGTTTTTGGACAGAAATGCTGTGAGAATTTGAATAATACTATTTTATTGGTTAACTACTCAGAACTGGCAGTTTGTATGCTTCCCTTTAATGTTTAATTTTTATGGAATTCTTATAACTTCTTTAAAATTTCGGTTAATAATAATAGTAGTAATAGTAGAAGTAATAATAGTGATAACAATAATATTTCCTCATAATAACTAGTTCCTTGTGTGCCAATGACAATATTCTTCATAATACTGTTATGAGGTCCATAAAGATGTTTATTACCACTTACCTTAAGATATCCTGACACCCTGAACACTCATGCAGCTGTCATGATAGTTATTGTTTTTAGAGCATTATGAATGCAATCTGGACTTTTGTAGTATCTGGTACCTTAAGACAAAAGCTCAAAGTAATTAATAAGTGATAAAGAAAAGCCAGAAGCAGATAAGATATATATATATATATATATATATATATATATATATATATATATATATATATATATGATATATAAGATATATATATATATATTACATGGACGTTTGCATACATGAGTGACATCTGCATGATGGCTTCATAAAAGTCAGATACACTCTAAGGCTTCAGTCCCAGGTTTGCAAAGAACCAAAAACCACTTAAATAATTGGGTTGTTAAAGCTGCGTAAACACTTTGCTATCTCTGCTCCTTAGATACCATTTCTTAGATGTTGCTTCTCAGATTTTAGAGCACAAATAACATCAGTAGGTAGAGACTTCAGCAAAGCCCAATGAAATCAAAGGACTTCTTGCCAACTACAGTGAAAGGTCATAAGACAATCCTAAGCAGGTGCTTTTCTCCCTATGTCTGCACTGAAGTCCTTCTATTTTCTTTGCCATTTTTTGATTTTTTTTTGGGTTTTTTAGAAAAACCTTGATCATACAGAGTATTCAACAGAGTTTCTTCCATTAAATTTGGAATTACTCCTACATCTGATAAAATTCCTCTTTATGATGCACTGACACCAATTGAATTACCAAATTTTTTTGTCTTACATTGCTGTGGCTTCCTTTCAAGGCAAGTCACACTGATAGACCTTGTCTAACTCCAGTTCATAATGTGAGTATGAACACACTCAAAAGCATGTGGCTGTGATCATAGAAAACCCTCAATGTTTTGATAGAAATCTGAAGGGGTTTTGGGTTTTTTTAAGTTTAACAGCAGATGTTGAGTCTGTTCAGCTGCTAAGATAGATTCTTGATTCTGAAGCTCCACACATGTGGTTCTCACTTTCTCCTGAACTATGCCATTTAAGGGGCAAGTCTATAAAGTTGGAGGCTTATCCCTTCACACTGAGTGTAGGATCAGACAGCAAGACATCTTACCACCTGGCAATCTAAAAAATCTGCCCATGCTCCCATGACTTTTCACATTATCTTTCAATATTTTTATTGTAGAATATAAAATTATATTAACAAAATTCTATAGCAAACTTAGAGAGGTTAATCTACCCATTATCAGGCATGTTAAGGGCAATGGTAAGTTAAAACTCTGTAATTATGATGCCTGCTAGACTCTGTGCTACATAGATCTTAGAATGTCTGGAAAATAGTATAAAATCTGGATGTCTGTTAATGAGCAGTACATAAATGTAATTCACAGGTTCCTCATATTAGCAATAAAGAATTTTATCCCCAACACTAAATAGACTAACAATGCTGAAGTTTGATATATTGCAACATGGTGTGCTGAAGGTACTATTTGAGTGCTCTCAAGAGAAAACTTGATCTGTTAATCTTGAGGACCTTAACAAAACTATTCCAGGTTTTGATGTTATATTTGATTAATTTCCAATGTTAGATGGCTTATCATGATTTAAGGCTGCTACTACTTAAACTGCCTCTTATTTCTGTATGTCTAAAATGTTTATTTTGGTGGGGGGGGAGGGGGGAAGGAATTTTACAATATAGTATCTGCTAATTTAAAAGCATCGTTATTTATTAGATATATGTTCCCATCTGTAAGCCAAGGTCTGATATTGTATTCACAAAATCACTATATTTTCCCTACTCTTAATTTTTCCCAAATTCAAATCACAAAATCACTATATTTTTCCTACTCCTAATTTTTCCCATGAAAAAAATAATAAATATTTTCACCTATCCTTTAACAACCAGTCAGTTGTTCTCCACACCATTCAAGTGTGTCCAGCCAGTCATAAGAGTAAATACAACAAACATTTAAAAATGTCATACAGGAACTACAATCAATATCCAAACATGCTGTGCTACTCTTGCCTCTGGGCCTAGGAAACATGTATATCTATTTAGGTGTTTGTGAGGAGAAGAACACAGCCAGAGTTCAACATGTGAAGGGACAATGAAGGATGTCTTTGCTTCTGTTGTATTTTGGAGCTTGCTTGAGTAACTTACCACAGTGCTACGTGGCTTTTTCAGAACTGTGTTGCATTGATTCCACTCTCTGTGCTCCTACATGACTGCAGGATGGCTCCTGCACCTACCCACAAGACAGCTGATGCACGGTGAGACCTCTGCAATCACCGAGGACCAGGAGTCCACAGCAGTTCACAGAATCAGAGTTACAATTATAACAATCAATTACATAACCATAACAACAACTAATTAGTTAAACTATTGATTCTCCCTTAATGAAAGGGATAACAGTTGAAATTCATTATGGTCATATCACTTACATTAAACATTTTTAGCACATAATTTCTTGAAGCAGATTTAGTAATGATGAAAAATAGACACCCAATATTTCACGTTGATCTGGTGTCTAAAAACATTCCAGTCGTGCTTAAGAAATGTGTCATCTTTCTATTCCTTTGTATCTTTTTATTCCACTCAATGACAAAATAATTGAAGTCATTTGTGATTGATGCTCTGTTCTTATTACAGTTATTTCTTGGCTGTGAAATTCTTCCTGATCTGCCTTCTCGATCTTCCCTAGAGGTGTGCATGACTTCTCTCTTTCTTTAATTCAAAAACTCCTAACATATGGTTCCCACCAAAGCTTAAAAACTGTCTACTTTTGTAACTGTACTGATCATGACAAAGAGGGAACAGAATGCCAGATTACTTGCCAGACTACACGTCATTTTATTCAAACATTCACAAGCAACTTTTCAAGAGTTAAAATATATTTGCCATTGTAATTTTTAAAAGTATAATTTATCTCTCTACTCTCTCTCTCTCTTTTTGAATCCCTGTTAAAAACTGCTGAACCAAAGCTTAAAGGCATCCAGTCTCCTGGGACCTAACAGGGAGTGACTTCCGAGAACAACATGCATGATCGAAACAGCAAAGGGCTTTGCCTACCTGTCTGAAGGTATCACTTCCTTTTCTTAATAAGAGGAAATGAAAAAAAAAAAAGTTGGCCTCCCAGCGGTGGGAATCAGAGTGGGGAGAGCTCAGATGACACTAATGATTACTTTATTTTCCAGTAGCATTGAGAGGATAGATAATCTATTTGCTTCTTAATAAACTTCTCTCTTCCATTTCATTTTTTTACCTGGCTTGGTCAAATAACTGATAAATCTCTTATGAAGACTCTGGAAAGGTTTTATATCCATTTTCAAGGGTTGGAGAAGATATAAGCAATTTTTTGAAAAAAAAAAAAAATAGCAACCTTAGATGACAGAAAATGCAGTTAAAATAGTTAGGATATTTGAGGACTGGTTGGATATCAATCTGTTACACATGTGAAGAACCACATAAGGTGTTTCACAATGTCTGTTTCTATGTTATCCTTACATAACAGTATCCAAAATTTCCTGAAGAGTTACAGTTAGCTTTCTCACAGAATATACTTTATAAGTTTAGTTTCCACATTCTTTCTCAATCTTTTTACAATATAAGTTATGAACACACTTGCCCTTGTAGAATTTTTCAGGTCCTTCCCAAGCAAAAACAGGAATAAAACCAAAAATGGGACAGTAATGATTGCCTGTTTGGCTCACTATTTGCCAGCAAGAATTGTCAATACTGCTTTTAGCAAGAAAAATACTTTAGTGCTAGAAGCTGCCATGTAGCCAAACTCTTCTGCACAAGGGAAACTAACATTCTTTCTTTAGTAAATTGTTAAAGCTCATTACCAGCATATTATTTAAATGAACAAGCAACATGTCTTGATTTGCTGCTTATCTAAACTGTCTCCTTTTTGAAACTAGGGATAGTAGAACCACTACCTTCTCAATGACACTTTCAGTGGAATCCTGTCCTATAATTATGTCTTCTCAGAGTGTCACTTCAAGAGATGTGACTCAGCTGCAGGAGGTTACATGTGGTCACAACGCTCAAAATGTGTCTCCAGTACTATAACTAACATTGGTATACCAAACTGTTGAAAGTTATTTCTACTAGGAGTTTTAGTTCACAAAATCCAACTCATTCAAAGTTTCTTTACAAATTATAATCCTGAGAATTGACAACTCCCACAGGTAACAACACTGCAGATTTCTAGCTTAACAGTCTGAACCTCTTCTGGAGTATTGCAGTGGGATAGAGATCCCAAGGAAATATACATCCCCCATGCATATTCAGGCTACCTCCTCCACCTTCCAGCTTCAACCAACTTACTTCACAGTGCTATTTTTGCTTCCATGTTTGAAAACTCAAAGCACTTAGACAAATTCCAGTTGCTCTGTGTTCTTGTCTACACTCCTCACACATTTCTGCCTCAGAAAGTTTGAGGCATGGTGATTGTCATTTCTCATGCAGGAACAGATTGGAAGCTGGGGGAGGGATTCCTGCTTCTTGTGCTCATCTTTTCCCACTTTGAATGAATTACACACAACCCTATACCAGTTAGCATTACCACACCCACAGTAACTTAGAATATATACTTTGCTTCAAACCATTTTTTGCAGTTGCAAAAAGTTGCACTTTTCTTGTTTAATCATATAGAGTGTTGCAGTTCACTGTGTTGCAGTTCACTACTTCATAGATAGCCTCTTTAAATAACAACTTTGTGTTTTTTCTGTTTCTGAATGCTTTGATTTAAAAATGGGCTTCTTTGCAAAACATTCATGTTTGCACTGAAATGCTCCTCCCACAATTTAAGAGTGATGTAATTGGTTTTCCTACACCCTTTCTGAGAGAAGGCAAGTGATTTATAAATATTTTCCACTTCACTACACATTGCATAAATCACTGGGCTGACCTGTACTTCAGAGCTTTGTCTGCTCAGCCTTGCTGTGGTTTGTGATCTGGCAAAGGGCTCCTTTCCCTCAGGTCATTCTTTGGGTTATCAATATGGAAAGTCTTGAGCTGGGTTAAATATGACATTTCTTTCCAACTTTCTTTTGCTCTTTTAAAAGAAGTCAACTCCTGGCGCTGTTGTGTGATAGTAGCGAAGACTAACCAAAAGGGGCTCCCTTATGACTCTGAGGCAGGCATCTTATTGCAAGAAGCAAACCAGAATTATGCTTAAGGTATTCTCTCTTTGTACTAACACACAACACTTCTTGTGAGCCTCTTGCTACACATTTAAAGCAATGCTTACTTCTCTTGAAGGCAAGGTTGAGGGTAAAGGCAATGAGTCTAGAGCAATCACACAGTGGCTTTCTCTTATGGGAGAAATAAAACAGGGAGACCTAAATTTGGGAATGGCTTGGGCATTTTTACAACAACAATCCTGTTATTGATTCATTACACATGCATATATTGGGAAGACAAAATGGTTATTTCTCCTTTTGGCTGATGAGTTTATGAGGGACGGGCAAGGCTGCTGTACACAGCTGCCAAATTGCTAGGTGTAAAAATCTTCTACTGCCACTAAGAATGAAAGCAAGGAAAGTCCAGGAGGTTGCCCACAGCTCTCTCACTGTTTTCATGCCTGTATCATCTACATATTCGCTTCCAAGCTCTTATTCTGTATTAAGAAGCAGGCCCTTGATGAAAGACCACTCTGTTAAATTTCTGGGTTAACAGCTCCTGAATTTAGCTATCACTTTCCAAAGCAGTATGATCCCTGCCTAATGGCATCCAAAGATCTGATTGTGCTTGCAACTTAAGTAAGCTTGAAATGCCTTTCCCTTTTCCCTCCAGATATAATTTGTAAACTTCTCCTTCAAAATATTGCATCATCTTAAGTCCTTTGTCCGATATTTTTTAATTAGTCCTGTCCATCTACCATGAGAAGTCATTGTCTCAGATTCTCTGTTCTATTTTGCTAAAGAATGATGGATTTTTACATATGAAATTGAAGTGAATTTAGTTTCCGTTCTGCTGCTTTTCTCTTACTGCAATGACTGTTTAGCCTCATGATTGTGGTAGATGCTGTACTCAGGATGATGATTGCTTGCATGTGCTTTTACCTTTTTTTTTTTTCCCCAGCATTTTATTGTTAATACTGCCTTTCCCAAAGATCATATTCTCAGCTTATTTTCCCAGCCTTTCTACATCAAGACCTATGTTTCATTTATAGATCTCAGATAATTTATCATCCTTTCTCCATAAGCTTCTGCATCTAAAAACTAAGATTCCTGATAATTAAACATCCCTCTCACACAGCCTTCCCTTTAAGCTTGGCCTGGTTTACAAACATACGTTATCACCTGACAAAGAACACCTAACCAAGGTAATTCATTATACAATGTTCTGTATTTTGAAAAAACCCATTTCAAGGAGGAGAGAGACATTTGCTCAGTGCTTCCAAAGATGTTCCTTCCCAGCACATGAAACATCTTATGAGCAATTGCTTCAAGCAAGCAGCCATCAACACAGAAGAATATGATACCAACATTCTTGAACAAGATAAGTTCATATAGGCTACTGTAATGCCTGTTTGGCCTAATTAATATTTTAGTTCAGAAGAGGCCTCATTAATTTTTGGCGGGTTACTTGTGCATTTGAATACACTCTAGTAGCAGCAAAGGGATATATCTTGCATTGAACTTGGTAGCGTTCAATTTTTTTACAAGATTTGCCAAAGGCAAACTTGAAAAGCAAGTTATTTTCAACAGACTTAACCTTGTCTGATAAGAGTTTAAATGGTTACCAAAAAACTGGTAAAGGTCTGCAAATCATAATCTCTTAAGGAGAAAGATATCAGGTTTTGAAGCCTTACATTTTCTGCCTACGTTTCTGTGATGCATCACGCAAATAGTCAGACTGCACTTTTTTGTTCCCATGTGTATAAACTGGAGCAAAACTATATCTATCTTGGTTTGAAGTTTTGCTATGAGCTTCCTCTACTTCTAGCATGCAAGGATATAAAGGTAGCTGATAGCAGAGCTGGGAATCATCTCTGCTGGATGTTACCATCCAAGCAACCCTGGCCAGTTCCATCATATTACATTTCCCTGCAGTGACACAAGCAGAGAAGAAATATGACCCTCCTTTTCTGCTTTTCCTGGACATCTTCCGTGTCACGACACAGGGAGAATTTCAATACCCCATTTCCTTTTCAGGATACATTGAAAGTATGAGAGCGAGATAAGTGAAAAATAAGGATTCAAAACTTTGGGTGTTTGATCAATTTAATCCTAATGGAAACCACATCTGCTCTTGAAAACTGTATACAATATATTTATAGCAGACAGTAAAAATATTATTCCAAAATTCTGTTTCCCTGTGTTATTACAAAATGACAATATTGTTTTTAGGCTATTTCCTTTAACCAGATTGACAGAATTACAGGTTGACATTACTGTGAAATTTTATGATGTCTTATGTTAACTGTGCCAGTTTGATTAGCCTTGATTGACAGCTAGTACCTGCACAGAAAGTTAAATATCTCTGGAAGGAAAGAGTGGTGAAAGGTATGTTGCCTCTCTCATTGGAAACAAGTAACAAGAAATATATAGCAACAGTAGTAGTAGTAATATTACATATAGTATTACAATATTAATCTCAATTATAATTAAATTTATTCATTAACATTTAAAATACTGATTTTCATATCAGTGAAATAATAATACTCATTACTATTAATTATAATACTCATTTCTATTCACTCTCACCTAAACCATTTTGTGTTTGGAAACATTTTTACATGCACACTGAATGAACATAACAAGTCTGAAAAAATTGAGATCTTTCATTCTGTACATATTTTGTTCCTAGAAACCTATTACCATGTCTGAGGGACTAAATTTAAAAATCTCAGCACACACAATGGCTGTATCTGAGCTATCATATCATAATAATGCTTCTCTCCTGCAACATGCTCATCTGTTATCCAAACAGAAGCTGAGATTCTTTTAGACTATAAAATTGCTCGCTCAGATGTCTAGTGAATTCCACAAAGATGTGCATAATCTCTGGCTTTAGGGTCTGAAAACCCTAAACACTTGAAAATGGGTGCAATTGGAAGCTCTTCACTCACCCTGTAGATGACATTAATTCATTTCAACAGGACACTGCACATTATAAGACGCAAAAAAAAACTTTGTAGAAACTGCTCTTCATTTTACTTGGACAGAAAGAGGAGAATTTAGAAAGGAGTGGAGAGGGGACCCGGTTTTTTTCGGTGTGCAAAAAATTCTTATAGGTGGTGAAGGTGTTTGAGGGTTTTTCATTTTAATCGTTCAACATCTTCGAAATACAGAGATGAAGAGTGGGAAGGATCTCCTTTTTCACTGAGTTTGGTACTCTATTTGCACAAATCATCAGCTATCTTTTGAAAAGCATATGGATTACCTTCTGAAAAAGATTTAAGGTTTTGCATATTTTTCTGTAGGTCTTTTAGGTTCTGTTTTCTTTAGTGGCTGGATGTTTCCAATTGAATTTCCATCTTAAATTTATTTGCGGCCAGCTAATAGCAAACTCTTCCTGAAACTACATGATCTTCCAACTTAAGTTGTTTTCCAGGGCTCCTGGCATTTAAATATCCCAGGGAGAGCAATCATATAATCTCCTAGCCCTCTTTTTCTAGTTACATCTAATTTCCATCCATATTTATAAAAAATTCTGCATTCTTCATTCTCTCCATCCCCAGATAAACAAGTCATTCTCCTGATAATCCTCAAAGTCTTTATCATTATCTTTCACACTTTGAATTCCCCTTTCCTTAGCACAGGAGAGTCCATGCTCAGCCCAACAGTGAGAGCTCTCCTTGGGAACAGTTGGATACCTCCACATAAGAATGCCATAACCCCCAATAGAACCTTTCCATGTCTCATTTCCCTCCTGTGCTGAGCATAAATACACACTTTTGAGGCAGAAGGAAACCTGGAGCAACATGCACAATAGTCCTTTGCTGGGTCACTGTACTGGCCACTGGTACCCAGTATTTCATACAACTGGTATAAATCATTCCCTCTGCAGCTCTACCACTACCAGTGCCATCCAGTCTTCCCCAGATTTAGGATTACATTTAACTGTATGACACCGCATCACAGTGGTGCCTCTTAGGCTCTTTAAGATCAATTTCTCTATTTCAGTCATTCCTCTCTGGTAGAAGTCCTAACTCTAAGAGAATTTAGTACTATTAGTCCCCAGGTGCAGCATTTTGCACTTTCTGCTACGCAATTTCATTCCATTTCTGCTACTGTAGTTCTCAAAATTATTCAGCCCTGACTGCTTCTTTCTCTTAGTTTTGTCTCACTGGTCAACTATTTTCAGATCTTGAGAAGTTCCTGAAATTTTTTTCTCCCATTAGGAAGCTCCCTTTCATTGTACTGAGCTTAGTTTCTTACACTCTCCACAATCCAGCAATTCTATGCTGACACATATACTTTTTGGTTGAATAAATAATTTTTGAAAGAGCAGTATAGCAAATTAAGCTCCAGAAAGACTATTAGTAGTTAGCATTTCTTTCCCCAGAAGGAAGTCAGCTATCTGGTTAGAAAGAAATCAGATTAATCTTGCGTGATCTGCCTTTTCTATTTTTATTTTTAATGCAAGTTTAATTTCATAATTCTTCGGCCACAAGAACAAAGTAAAATGTCATGTAATAGACTCTGTTCTTATATTTCTATATCTTCTCATAAATGACTATGTAACCTTTCTAACTTCCATTTTTAATTAATTAGGTCCATATAGACAAACCCTTTTGGCCTTTGTAATAACATCTTGAATTCAGGCATGTTGGAAGGGCAAATCATTTCATGTAATGTTTCAAAATAAATGCCTCTCTATCCATAGGCCTGTAGGAATTGCTTCAAGGGGAAAAATGGTGACAAAATAAAGAAAGAATACAAAGGCTTACTGTCTCATGGAAATGTTTGGTAATGATTTTAAACCAAGTAAAAGCAATGTCTGGGATTTGGAGTGGAAAATTTTATTTTACTAAAGATGTTTCTTCAAAATATACTGCTAGAAAAATTATTGATTAATTCACTTATCAGTGTTATTATTTTTAAACATCTATCCTGTTTTATGATGAAAACTTGAAGTGGGAAACTTTTCAAGAACAGACCTCATGGTGCACCATTATCGTCTTTTTATCTGCATTATTTATGTCATTACCACAATAATTCAATGTATTAGTAGAGCTACCCTTGAAATAAAAGGGTGCATATTTGCTTGGAGTTTCTTTGAGAAACATGCTATTGCTGAACTGTTATTTTTGCACAATTAACCAACAAAATTCAGATTTACCTCCATTCATTAGCTCAGAATGCAATTCATGCCTTTCCATCAAAGGAAACATTACTGACGTACTGGCAGAAATAGAAAGGATTTTCACTGCAAACTTCCTTTTGCATTTACTTCATTTCTCAATGGATGTTCAAAAATTCTAAGGTGACAAGAGCTGAAATCTTGGCTGATAGTCTCTTTAATTTTCTGCCTTAGCCCTACAATGACAGTCAGAAGGTTGTAAAAAGCTGATCTTAAAAGTCACTGAACAGAAAATTAAGATGGAAGAAAATTATGATTCTAAGACACATCTAAGTGTCCTAATTAGCTTCTGCTGGAGTACCTCACATTCATGCTATAATGGTACATAGGAACATGAATTGATTCCAGAGGGAGGTCTGGTACAGTCAATCAGTTTCTCCACTCATGAGGAGACAACTGCCCTGGTTGAATAAGCCTGTAGACCACTGGGAGCTCATATTCCTTCAGCTATAAAGCCCTTTTGGATGCATGTCCTTATCTCACAATGAAATCTTTAAAAGCTTTCTTCCCTGGTGAGACATACATAGAATATGGATTTCCTTTTGCACTGCAAACTCTGCCTAGAAAAACAGTACAGACAGCTCTAACTTCGGTACTATTGGGATGGAGGATAACAGAGAAAAAGGACAGCAGTGATGAGAAAGCACAACCAGAAATGCATCCTGCCTCAAAAAACTTCACCAACCTCTATGTGTTTGGAAACGTAGCATCTATCAACTGTCACTTCCAGAGAGAAGGTAACTAAAAATAACAACAACTGAACATGTCTGGAATTAAATTCAGAAAATGGCCAATAAAAAGAAAGTTGGCCTATTTTGAAAAAATAAACATGCTAAAAACTGTGATAGTTGCTGTTTCATTGTGTGGATAACAAAGTGAACACTTCTCTTATTTTCAAAGCATGCACTGCAGCTTAATTATACAAAATTGCATCATAGATCCAAACCAAAGTATGTTAGTAGAAAGGTAGAAGAAAATGAAACAAAGGCAAAAGCAAAGCATCCTATCCTGGCACATTCTCCAGGTACTGTGCTTGGCAGCTGTGAGATGCAACTTGGCACAAAACTCACAAAAGCCTCCAAATGCTCTGCCATTCAACCCCAACTATCTGGAACCACATGTTTAAGTTCATGACCTAGAAGCAGCTCAGAATGTTCAACAGATAACAGAATCCAACCCTAGAAGAACTAGAGAGCCTGTGGGGAGGAGAACCACTTACAGCACTGCTCCAGAAAAGGATACATAACATGATTTTGCTCAGAAGCTGATTAATTCAAATATCAACAAGAGGTTGCTTGGCGCTGGCTGTAGAGGCCCTGATCATTTGCTGACAGTTTTGGGAAGTATATGGAAATGGAGATGTGAAGACTCCAAGGGACATGTGACACATACAAGAGTTTTAGTATCACAAACAATATGAATGGAAACCTACATGACAGAATGTACTGGCATAAAAAAAACATTGAAATAACATATTAAAAGGTAAGTAACAAAGGGAAATAAAGCAAGGACGTTGCTCAGTCAAAGACCAATAATCTTTCCCAGCTTTATTAAAAAAAAATGAAATATTTCAATTATATCAAAGTATTCACAACAGACCTTAAATGCATAAAACAGCTGTTTAACAGAAAAAGTGCATTACATTGTCCTTTTGAATGTTGGCTTAGACGTGTTGCAACAATGACATGTGTTACAGATGACACATGTTAATCATGGCTTCCATACAGTAGTTCAGTGGTTTTATGTAATATCTTTTTAAAAGTTCTAGAAAGGTTTTTTCATTATCAGTTGTAAGGGGGAGGGAGTGTTTGTTCTTGTTATTTTCATAGATGCTTGATTTGTGCACTATCAAAGGCCCAGGAAGAAAAGATGTTATATCTCCATTTTAGAATTTCATTAACTTATCACTTGTATTGGGGCTCATTTCCCATTAAACTTTTCATGAAATTTTTGAGTACAGCTCAGACTCTCCTAGTTCAAGAACTATTGTTCATGTTTCCCTGTTTACAGTTTACAGTTTTATTTTGATTAGTTCTCTACTGGCTTTTGTTAAACTGCTCTGTTTCTAAGCATTCAAAACTTGTCATTAAGGAGTAACCAGTTAAAAACGCATAATGTACTCTTTGATAATACTGAATTCCCCTCCCTTCCAGTGCCAAATTACTATTCCAGTTACTGGTACTTCTCATCATGCAAGACAATGATAAACTCAGGCTGAATGAAATTGTTACTTCATTGTGACAGGAGAACGGAGAGGTGTGCTCTATGCATATGTGTACAGCAGACTGTGGAGATCAAACAGGAAAACATGTGAGACATGCAGTCTGCATGTTCCTTTTGCTGACATAAGTATTCTCCTAAATGCACTGTAGATTCTTCTTTTAAAACAGATTTGGTCACTCTAGCTGTAAAAAGAAACATGTGTTTGTACCAGAAGCAATGTAAGGTATATTATTTTAATAATGCTCCTTTTTCTTCAAGGTAGGAACTACAAAAATAAACACACACACAGACATCCCCTCCCCCCCACACACCCACCAGATCAAAACAGCTACAAAATAAACACTCAATGCAGTCGGACATATTGGCCAGTTAAGATTGAAACATGTTATTGCATACCTGCATCTCGTCCCAAAATAAACACAGAATTGAAATAGAAAACAAAATAAGATTGTTTTAATATGGGGTCTTAAAAGTAAGACACTATGAAAAAAACTCATAAACAAGTTGCATTCAAAACCAAATTAAGAAGATAGCTTCTAAAAAGTCACTGTGTTTTGTCAATCTCTGGTACCAGTTCATATGCAATTGATTACAAGAGAAAGTTGTGAGTTCAGTAGCAGCTTGATCTGACTATATAGGCTGAGTACAAGACAAGCACAGACTAAAAACTATGTCCACTAACATCCAAATCCAGAGTGACTCAGAGGCCATTCTAAGCAGTGCTGGCTATAAAGGAGTCCACTTTCTACTGTCATTCTAAATCTCTTCATTTGAGTCTGGCAATACTGTCTGACTAAATTGTCCAGCAGAGTGGGTAGATGTGAAATGCCTGTTTTCAATACCAAATCCAACACTACTGCTGTGCATCTCACTTTAAAACAAGATGACAAGCTCCAGAGTAATCAGCTCCCCCTTGCATTGACTCTCATAAAATGCAGCACCTGAAATCCACCAGATCTAGCCCCCAAATTCCCAGGAGAGCATCATCCTCTGCTGCCTCCCTGTCTCTGGGAAAGTGTGGCTGTGGGATAGTAGGGGGGAGACAGAAGTTGGCATTGCTCCAACAGATGAGCCTTTGAAGGACCCTTGTGCTACAGCTGGGAGTGCAGTCTGGTCTCCACGAGGCCTCAAAGCAGAGTCCTCATTGTCCTGTGCACCTCCAGAAGACAGGAGAAGGCCTCTTGTAGTATCTAACATATCTTTTGTCCTCTTGCTTTAAAGTGAAAAGCACTTTCACTTTAAAGCCAGCAGTGCTTAGAATGATTATAAGTGTAATATGAGGCAGAGTGGAACTTTGATTCATTGTGCTAGAAAAGCTAACTATGATTTTTCTGGAAAATAATTTTTTAAGTTCCTTAGCATCTCTGTTCCAAGCAAATTCCTATTGAAAAGGAATATCTCTATAGACCATCTAGGTTAGGACTGCCTCTTTGAGTATCATTTGGAATATTTCAAAGTAGACCCTTTAGGCAGTTTTACAAACTAGTATATCCAAGTTGCCCTTATGGACTGTGATTCAGCTTGTGTTCATACTTGCATTGTCTTTATTCCAAAAAATATTATACCACAAACTCTGTATAGCAGCATGTCTTGAGCTCCAATGATAGACCTGAAAGCATACAGTATTCATACTCCTGACCTGCAACAGACTTACACACTACCAGACTAGTTAGAAGACAATTAGCCCAATTTCACATTTCCTAGCAGCTGAAAAATTTCATGTTATTTTAGTCACAGTGGATGGATGCCAAGTTCACTGGAAACAACCCTGCTGATTTACCCAGTCCATTTTAATACTTTAGAAATACTGTTGAAACATGGCTGTCCTAATTACACAGGGATCAGTGCACAGTGTCCCTCTCACCCAGGATTCTCCCAGAAGGGCTGCAATCACCTGCATTCCCCTTAATTTCACCATGCAATTCCAACTAATTTCATCCTAGTACAGTGCTGTCAGACAACTCCCATGTCTCTGCGGTTTTAATCGATTAGCTCAATGTCTCTATAATGCATCACCAGCTGCCAGGCACAGAACTGGACGCTTTGCAAGCATTTCAACTAAAAGACAGTTTAATTACTATAGCAGCATCTCAAAGGCAAAGGCATAAGGGCTTGCAAAAGAATTATTAAAATATTTGGTGTCAACAAACCACTTTAAAACTGAGTGAACAATGACAATCAAAAGGTAGAAAATAAGGAGAAAGTCACATTTTAAATAGTCCATTTTAATAGACACTAATGTATTCAGGCAAATGGATTACCTTAAGTATTACTGTTTACACAATGCAATTGTGCTTTATGACAATTGTTTTGCTGCAATACAGACATGTAAAAATTGATGCTGCTGTCAGTAAATTACAATGCAAGAAAGATATCTTCAATTAGAAAATAGTTGAAGTAAGCAAATTAGACAATAAATAGACTGCCTTAAATTAATGAATTACTGAACCAGACTGTAAACTTTGCTTCATTCCTTGAACCACTTCTGTGCATTGCTGATCACATCAATGCAATGAAAGGGTCTTGTGACTCCCTGGCTGAAGTGAACACATGCATAGGGAAAATCAGACATTTAAATAGCAGCAGTTCTAACAGAATCAAAAGTGACGTTGCAGATCAGTCAACGAGACAAATGACCATAGGACTTAAGGTCTAATCCTTTCCTCTCTCTCTCTGCAAGGCTAAGGATGCTCAGAAAGGACCTAGGAAAACCCTGTATCTGCTGCGCAAGCAGAGACAAGAAAGCCAAATTATACAACAGTCCCCCAACTATACAACTGTCCCCAACAGTCAGATCCAGCACCTCTCTCACAAACCACACAGGCTTCCCAAGACTCAAAGTTTGACTGCAAACCATAACAGTATAACCGTATTTAAAGCCTTTTCCAGCTTACATAAATGGTCACTCATTTGCTCAAAACTCTGCTTCAACATAAGGCTTACAGTAACCTCAGCCTGGCTGTATCCTAAAACTGGCTACTGATGGGTTGGCAGGTGCTGGGAAAAAGTTCAAGGTCACATGCTCCACTCTAGTGGGAGATGTCTATATTTGATCTTGGTGACCTCTTCCAGCAGTCTGAAAGAATGGCATTGACAGAAGCTGCATAAAGACTTGCCCGTTCTTCTTTACTACAAGGAAGGTCACTATGATTTATCACCTTTGTGAGGGGAAGAAAAGAAAGAGATGGGGAAAAGAAAACTTACTGCACTTAAAAGTTCTTAAAACCTCAGGGCAGCACTGCAGGTATATGGGAAATAATAACATTACAAAGCATTTGGGCCTTTCACAAGGCCAATGCAGTACATGGAAACGTGAGAATAGATGACATCACATTTCTTAGCTGGCTCATTTGCATAATTTAAAACATGTTGTTTCATTTTATTAGCATTCTTAGTGGAACCTCTGATTTTTCTTGGTGTTCTAAAACAAATCTGAGTCACAGGAATATATAAAACCTGGGGGTCCTCCATTTTAAAGGCAGAAAAATCTATTAAACACTTCCACTGCCTAACTCCCATACTCGCTTTGCAACATTCTGTCTCACAGCAAGTTCCTGCAGAAATCCCTCTTCTATCACTTAGCCTTCTACTGCAGCCTGTAGCATTCTGTGCTCAAATGCACAGACACCTCAGTTTCCACATCTCTTCTGCAAATATGAGTATGCAAGCCTGTTCAGTTCTTCAACTAAATCATTCAATCAGTAATCAGCACAGCACAAGGCAGAGTTATAAAGTAAATTGTTGTAAGTTAAAAGATAGATAGTTTTCAAATTCATATGAGTATAATCATTTTAGTTATGAGTTTAAGCAGTTTAGATTTAACATATTACCCATCTTTAAAACTTTCTTCTAATCTGGACAAGACATAAGCCTTTCCTCACATTTAGAATGTTTCAAATTTTTTTATGTTTAAAAAGTTAGCAATCAGTACACAGAGTTGAATACTACTTTCCATCTTTAAAGGTATTTAAAGAAATTTACATTGTTATGTCTGCAATCTGTTTACAATATACATTTTAAAAGTAAAGCCCGATAAATTATTTCTCCTATGAAGTGTTGCTTTCTTCATAATGCAGTCAATAAAGCTAGCATGCACAGAAGATATTGCAGTTCAGTCAGAAAAGGATAACAAACACTCAAGAGCTAGTGTAAAATACCTCATAAGAGTCCCATAATGTATTGGGCTTGTGTGGCCAGGTTTTTGCAGCAGGGGGGAACTACAGGAGTGACTTCTGTGAGAAGCCTCTGGGAACTTTCCCTGTGTCTGATGAAGCCAATGCCAAGCAGCTCCAGGGCAGACCTGCAGCTCACCAAGGCCAAGCCCTTCAGTGACAGCGTTAGCACCTCGGGGATTACAGAGCTAACAAGGGGAAAACAGAAGCAAATTGCAGCCAGAGAAAAGGAGTGAGAATACGTGAGAGAAGCAACTCTGCAGACACCAAGGTGAGTGAAGAAGGAGAGGCAGGAGGTGCTCCAGCCCCGGAGCTGAGATTCCCTGCAGCCTGTGGTGCAGACCATGGTGAGACAGGGTGTGCCCCTCCCTGCAGCCCAAGGGGGTTCATGGTGGAACAATGTGCACCTGCAGCCTCTGAAGGAATGCACATCAGAGCAGGGGGACAAACGCAAAGGAGGCTGTGACCCCATGGAGGGCCCATGCTGGAGCAGGCTCTGGGTAGGACCAGCAGCCCCACAGAGAGAGGAGCCAATGCTGAAGCAGGTTTCCTGGGGGCCCATGCTCTAGCAGCCTGTTCCCAGACAGCTGAACCACCTGAAAGGACCCACACTGGGGCGGTTTGCCAAGAACTGCAGCAGTGGGAGGGACCTGCCTCAGGAGAAATTCATGGAAAACTGTCTCCCATGGGAGGGACCTGACCATGGAGCAAGGAAAGAATGTGAGGAGTCCTCCCCTTGAGGAGGAAGGAGTGGCAGGGACAGCACGAGCATGTAATAAACTGAATGAAGCTCTCCAATCCCCATCCCCCTGCATCCCAGTGGGTGAGAATGTAAGGAACCAGGAAGTAAAGTCCTTCAAGGAGGAAGGGGATTGGAAGGTGCTTTAAAATTTGGGTTTATTTCTCATTTTCCTAATCTGATTTAATAGGTTTTTCGTTAATTATTTCCCCAAGCTGAGCCTATTTTGCCTGTGACAGCAATTGGTGAGCGATCTCTCCCTGTTCTTAACTTGATCCATGACCCTTTCCTTATGTTTTCTCTCCCCATGTCCAGCTGAGGAGGGGAGCTGGCAGAGTGGCTTTGGTGGGCACCTGGCATCCAGCCAAGATCAAACCATCACACACTACACAAAGAAAAAAAAAAGAAAATTGTCTTAAATTCACAATTACTTTGACTCCTATTCTTCATCAGCACATTACTGGTCAGGTCTCCAACAAATGGATAATTTACATTTTTTGATATTTACATACCATCTGCAAGGGCAAGTGCATCAGCACAGGGGCATGGTTTGGTTTGTTCATTCACTTGTTTAAAAGCTTTTATTGAGAAACAAAAGTGATCACATTTATTTCAAACTCAGTGATGCAGTAGGAGTTATCAAAGATATTATCTTACCAATAAACCCCTACTAATATACAACTATTATTTAATCTGTGGTTAGGTGAAGGGTTAATGTGGCTCTTGCTACACTGACTTATCTGCTTAAAAAGTGGTATCTAATTTCCTTGTCTATTATGGGAAGCACCAGAGGAGTCTTGGGGTTGGGTGTTTCAGAGTGATACATAGAAAACAGCATATCCTTGTTATTTTTTTATGTTGCTTTGTAATGAGTTGAGAACTGCTTCTTATTCATAATGTCTACAAACAAATTTAGCCACTTCACCCTGGAGAATTATCCATTGGATTTTCCAGTGTCTGATTAACAAGTGTCTAGAGACCATTTTTCCCAGGGCTATCAATCTTTTGCTCTACCTTCCTTAATTTTTGACCAAGGCAAATTTAATGACAGCAGTTCTCTTCCCAGGAAGTTCTTCTTTTTTGGGAGACAACATACTGCAAAAATATTTAACTTTTTAGCAATTTAGGTAATACATTCACTCAATTTTCAGAAATCAAATGGAAGAAAATGCAACCACACATAAAAGACACCTAACACGTAAACCTGAGCTGGAACACCTAATTCCCATGTGAAAATCTGTCCTCAGATGCTGTGACTGCATTCATGCACACTCTTTAAATATGAATTCTAGCTCAGGTTCATTTAATACTGATTTGACTTCAGAAGAAGGAAAAAGTATTTAATTCATTATCACCCATCCCTGAATTAGATATATGAATGTGAAAATCTCTGTTACTAATTTTAATTGCACTATTCCCTCTCCACAGGAGACTCTTAAATTGGTTTGGTGAAATAGTAGTGAATCACATCAAAGTAGTGGGGTACATTTTATAATATATCTAAATAACTATCCCATTTTCCCAGCATGTTGCTGTGTATTTTAAGTATTAATATTATGACTCCAGTTTAGAAGAATGTAGCTTTATTTTATTCAAATAAATTTTCCTAGTACTGTATATTAGCACTGCTAAAAATCAGGCTAAATTCTAAGTGGCTATCAAGTAATAAAGGAGAAGCATTTACTGCAGAAGCCAACATGAAAATGTGTTTGCCTAGTCATAAAACACTCATGAAAGGAGCTTGCAGATGCATCATTTTGATACAATAATGGTCTTTCCCATCTAATCCCACTTTTTTCTTCCTCCTTCAGCTGCAATGTTTATTACCTGAACCTAGAATGGGTTTGCTTGTTTGCTTGTTATGGTTTGTTGCAATTCTATCAGGTTAGACACTAACATTTCTCCATAGACTTGCAGCATTATTATTTCCACATATCACCAATTCCCACCCAGGAGTGCAACACGGTGTCAGACATCAACATTACCTTTGGCACTGATTTCATAAGAATGCAAAAGTCTAGATAACTGAAGAGCTTGATAACTATTCAAAGGGCAAACTTTGAAGAAATAGCCATCATACCGCAAGAAGAGATGTTTAGAAACAAGATTTTTAAAACACCCCAATATTAGGCAAACAACCAAGTATTTCTGAACTTACAGACATTGAATGCTTGAATAAAGATAATCTCTCACCATAAATAGTCTCAATAGTAACTCTCTAGTGTGAGGAGAATGGAAGCCAAACCTAGAATACCTTGAGTGGGAAGGGACCCTGAAGATCATCTAGTTCCAAATCCACCCCCATAAGGCATGGACACCACCCACTACACCAGATTGTCCTGGACCTCATCCAACCTGAACATTTCCAGCTGCAGAGTATCCACATCTCATTTTGACAACTAGTGCCTTACCACCCTCACAGTAAAGGATTTCTTCCAAACATCTGATCTAAATCTCTCCTCTTTAAGTTTAAAACTTTCTCCCTTGTTCTATCACTATCCACCCATACAAAAAGTCCCTCCCCCTCTTTTTTTATATTCCCTCTAAGTTCTGAAAGGCTGCAATGGGCTCTCCCCAGAGCCTTCTCTTCTCCAGGCTAAACAACCCCAGTTCTCTCAGCCTGTCTTTGTAGGAGAGGTGCTCAAGCCCTCTGACCATCTCTGTGCTCCTCCTCTGGACCCGCTCTAATAGGTTCACATCTTTCTTGTGCTGGGGGCCCCAGACCTAGCTGCAGTACTTGAGCTAGGGTCTCATGAGGGCAGAGTCGTGGGCGAGAATCACCTCCCTTGATGTGCTGACCAGAACAGAGATTAAAGTTCAAAAAGAAGTAGTATTTTTGGACCAATAATAAGAAATTTTAGATTCAGTTTGGCATCAAGATTCACTATCTTTGTCTTGACTTTCAATCTTCATGCAAAATTTCTCTTAAATGAACCATTTTGTGTGAAATACTGACATATTTGGTGTTTAAGGTGAACAGCTATATTGCACCTCAATGTCTACACAAATGGAAAAAATATGTTTTCCCTGTTGTCATCTTATTGCAAAAGTCCCATACTTTATGGGTGAATTCTCATGGACAGCTCCTCACAGCACTGACTCTTTCTTCTTCACAGTATAGCCAACAAACTCCAACTGTCATCACAGCACAGCCATCAAACGCCAACCCTCTCCTCACACAGCTAACCCACTCTTTTATATCACTCATCCTCACTGGACACAGCTGTGGCCTGTTAAGGGCAGGCCTGTTGCTAATCTTTGGGGATTAGCGCAGCTGCAACTCCTCAGGTGTGAGACTGCCTTCTGCACTATCTTTATTTTCTTACATTCTATCCCTCCACATTTGCCTAGAAAACTTTAGGCAGAGGAAAAAGGTAATGAAAACTGAGTACTGAAGAAGAAAGAAGATATTGCCAGACAGAGCTAGAATTCCACTCTTTAACAGGTATACTGATGTTACTCCTTCACCACTGCTTGCTCACTGCCTATGTTACTATCCATGTTTTGGCCATCAAAGATGACAGATTATTGTTTCATCTGCTGTCAATGTCTTAAACACTAGGCAACGTGTTACTGTGAAAAATTTAACTTTACATAAACAATACCACAGGTTTTTATGATAAATCTAAAGGGACGCAGTCATGACAAATTCTTATTTAACAGGAACTTTCTGGAACAGTCTATCAGGATATTACATTCATTTTCATTCACTCTCATACATGGCTATGAAAACATATTCCAGCAGCTGCTAAGAGGTAAGTAATGTAGGTTCTAGAGAAACCCCAACTCTATTAAATCCCATAAAACCCCATTAAACCCAACTCTATTAAACCAGCAGATAGAATCTCCTTCCAGAAAATCTGTTGCTCGTTTAAGCAAAAACAAATGGAACAAAAACCGCAGAAAGAACAGCAAGCTATATAAAAGAGCATGCAGTAAGATGATCCCAGTAAAGGAAAAACTATGAATACATCAAGTGTTTGGCAAGCTGCTATGCAGATCTGATTTTCTGCCAGCTTTCATAAACCCCAGATAATCACTGGTAGCACCTGGGTTTCCTCTTCTGGCTTCCATCCTCCATGCTGTAAGAAACAGTCCCTCTCTGCCTCCCCTGGCATTTTGGTGAACGGACTCCTTTACCCAAGAGCTCGGGCAGGCGTTGCAGATGGATGGAGCAGGAGACTGAAGAAGGGGGATTAAGGATGGAGCCACAGTGCATAGCATGGAAAAAAATGATTGTGATCTAATTCCCATGTCTCGGAGTTTCATCCTGCTCTGGAAAATCAGCACTTATGCTGACTCAGCATTTGTCTGGTGCAGACATGCTCCCAGGTGAAGGTGTTGAACAGGAAGCTGAGGAGAATGAAATGAGACTGGAGCAGAATGGAATCAGGAAGAAGCAGCAGGAAAGCCAGAAAGAAATTATTTTAATAATTTGAATGAATGTATTACCTCACTTTTTGGAAATACCACATGGACTTATGTGAAATTTGACAGCTGTCTTCCAATGAAATACAGTGGTACAAAAATTAAATACCTGATTATAAATGGGGTAGCCTGAGCCACACACCATTCAACATGTATGCACTGACCACACATACAAAACTTTGTATACCTAAATATCCTTAATGAGCTTTAAAACATGAAAACTGCTCCTTGCCTTTGTGAGTTAAAGTTGCTGAAAATACAGACATTGGATACCCAAGGATTCCTAAAAATGTAGGATTTGATTACTTAATGCATAATCTTCTTCAGTTCTTGCTAAAAATTACGTATATGTGGGGCAAGAATTATTGTTTCCTTTAAGAGGCATTCTGTAGGAGAAGAGGTGATTGTTGCAAATCCTGGATCCAAAATGTGTGAAAAAGCAAATCAGTCATATTGTGTCAGAGTAATGGTAGAAATGTCCATTCTATTACCCTTCATACCTGCACTAGCCATCCTTACTGAAGTTTCAGAATTTTTTTTATTATTATTATTTAAACTACATAGGGACAAGAGCTACAGGACTTAATGCTGCCACTGCGTAAACATATCAGGCAAAATTCAAGAAGTGACAGGTACCAGAAGTGAATGCATACTTCTTTAAAATTATTTGCATTCTGCTCTAGTTGCCTGCCTTCTCAATTGCATCAATATTTTAAAGCTTGTAAAAGAATAGGTATATATAATTTTAAGTGAAACACTACCATATTCCCAATTTAGAATTGAAGACAATACTTTGAGACAGAATTTTAACAAGAGACATGAGCTCAATTCCATGATTTAACAATAAAATGTATCCTCAGTTAAAATCATATAAATAAGCTGGAGTACATGGAAATGTAAGAGAGACTGGGAGAAAGAGTGTTAATTATGCTAATGGTACTCTTGTAAATGCAAAAACAGATGGCAGAATGAACAACAATGGATTATTTTTTTAATCAAGCAATTTCAAATAAATATCTTTGTTCAAAAGCAGTAAGCAACTATAGCATTGCTAGGAAGTGGTAAAAAACCAATACCTACAGTCTTATCAGCAACCTCACTTCTGATCTTTCCAGTGGATATTCCCAAAACAGAACTAATTTCCTGGTTACTGAAAAGTAGGCTGATCCCAATGCTGCTCTTAAGCAAAAAACGTGTGATGGTTGGCATTCATGACAGACTACACATGTTACTTTTAGAATATATATAATGGGTATAAACAACTGAGAATGTAAAATACCCAAAAGTTTATGCAGGAGACAAAGAGTTCTTTGATTGCATAGGGCTAATATTTAAGCCAGCATTCCTCACAATTAATTAAATGACCAAATTGAACTTTAGAATTGTGGTAGATGATCTCTGTTTTGACCTGCTGCCACTTTATAAAAAGATAATAAAAACTTTCATTCTCTCATAAACTTTCGTGTAATGATTAGTCTTAATTAACAACTTTAAACTGTTGGATATTGCAGGCCATAAACTAAGGACATTTAAATAAGTTAAAGTGCACAACCTGTTTTTCAGAAACCTTCAAGGACAAAAAACAAGACCCTTATGTTGTAGCGCTTATCCTTTTATTTTAACAGAAATATAAAGAGAATTGTATTTCATTAGCATCCCTCCAGGTACTACATGTCAAACATTGCATTTAAGTAAATTTTGGCATTTTATACGTGCACAAAATTATGAATGTCACCTGCCTACATAAACTATTCATATATAGTAGTGTTTCACATTCATATATATATGCAACAAATGCAAATTAATATATTGTTTTAACAAAACTCCCCCAAATTGCATACATTCAGAGATTCAAAAAAGGGTTTTATGCCCCTCTAATTTTCCCACTATATCAGCTAAGTCTAATACAGGATATACATTGCAAATCTTGCTTTGTTTACATTTATGCAGATATTGCTCTAAAAGAAGGAACATGAAGCATCCAGATGTCACCCACACTCCAGTATTACTGGACGGTGCTGTTTTATTTTGATGTGCACTGTCCAAGCTGCCAACTGGTCTTCTACAGGCACACATTTTACAAGTGCAGTTCATTTTACAACTGTGAGTTCAAACCACAATGAAGGCCAAGGGGCCATCACCTAGAATGTTTACCCTCTTAAAAATGAAATCAGAAGGGATATCACACATGTTGATGGTAAAGAAAACTAACATGAATTTCAGCAAAATGCTCTTTTTGAATGCCATGATATTTGTAGATAATTACCGAAAGATTGACTGATAGATATCTTGAAAGAAATAATGGTAATGAAATACAGCTATCATTTTTGTCTTTAAATTAATCTTCAAAGTATTTAATCTTTAATACTTACAAAATAAATGTATGATATACCCTAGCGACTTGGGGAGAGCTTATGGCAATTCTGGATTATGAGCTCTTTAGTCTGTTTATGTGGCAGAAAATGAAGTGACAGAAAAGCACCATTTGTAAGCTGAAAAATTTGTTAAAGGCTTTGAATTTAATATTTAACTGTATATTCTGTAATATAAAAATAAAGTAATATAGATTAATGATGACAAGTCTATGAGAATATTTCATTAACAACTAAGTGGCACGATTCTCTCAAGTTTTCAGCTTTGTTTCATAATTTTTATATGTCTAAGAGCCATCTCAGTACGATGATGGAAGGAGAATATGACAATGTAGGAACACCTAACAGTCGGAAACATCCTCACATCATTGAAAGGCTGGAACGTACCCAGCAGGCCCAACACAGACCAACTCTGATCACCTGGCATCCAGAGCTTTCAGATAGTTTCAAAAGAGGGTCTGCAGTCAAACTGCATGAGAGCTGCAAGTGTACTAGAACCAGAATTTTTTGGAAATCGTGTCTTCCTATTAAAGTTTAAAGCAATGTGATAAAAGAGGTTTTATTTCTATTACTTGTATCACATATATGTATATTTAATAATTTGATTTATTAAATAACATGTTAATAATATTCATTAAGTACATAACCTTGGGTTTTGACTGAAATCACTTCAGTTGTGTATCCAGAAAATTCCAAGGGAATCAGGTGAAAATATGACCTTTCAGATAATAGCATGCAACTCCATCAATCAGCTTTATCATTCACTGCACTTCAACCCATCTGCATGTGTAATGAATCAGAAGAAAATAAGAAAATGAGTGCAACTAATTGATCTCTTATGTATATCTTTTACTTCTATTGAACTCTAGCTCAGACCTGTACAGAAATACAAGATCTAGAAGTGAAGCTGAGAAATTTCATCGGAGTAAGTTATTTTTTAAAAGAAAGCCATGGAACTTCTTGACAAGTAAAATATATCTAGCTCTTATCTTTAAGTTATCTCAACATAAAAGAAAGTTTGAAGCAAGTAGGGAGGGTATATCAACAGAATCTTCTCTAGAAACACACAGCTATTAATTTGAACCCTACAGGAAATTTAGCAATTATTTTTAGTGTCAGACATTCTGAAGTGGAGTTATGAATCACTACCAAATTTAATTATTAAAACTTATTCTTATGATCAGGCACCTCTCTACCAAAGAATTACTGCATTAAGCAAAAAGCAAAATTTAAAAACTAAGCCACTGTGGTTTTGTATAGCACATACATAACAACTACCTGTCCAGTGAAAAAACTGGAATAGTGAAATACTAAATACTCCTCACTCTAAGTTTGTTAGTAGGTGATTATCTATTACACCATTCTTTAAATATTTCTGAAATGGAAGTATTTCTACCATGTACATTATTCATCTGCTGTGCAACAATCTACACAGGCAAGAAAAAGAAACAAGAAACTTCCAAAGCAGCATGCACCTCCTTAGTAAGATTTTCCAGCAAGTTCATGAATTGCTTTAGCCCACGAGTCTTCTGGATATAGATACCAGGTTTCACCTTCAGAACCACACACCACAGGTTTGTCCTCAGGCCTAAAGTGAAATGCATTTCACTGTCTCATTTCTGTGCTTTGGGAATTATTAAACAACCTTACAAACCCACTGCAAATAACATTTCAGTTTAGCATGATTGGTAGGTCACTTAGGCGAGGCTCTGTACTGCTTTTTAAAACTATATTACTTTTGACACTGAGAAAGGACAGTTTTCATAGGTCAAGCTTCAGATCACTGGTGGCAAGCCTAAAAACCTACATCAAAGTTATGTGCACTATACCTACCTGTAAGTAAATAAAGAAGAGTTCAGCTTCTAATGTTAGAGTGATAAAGGGAACAACAATATTGGTTTAAATCAATATTTGCTTGGCCTGTTTTCCCAACTAACTTTTATACTTTACAAATAAATATTGACTTACATCTGAAGACTGACCCAAACCACCGTGACCTCCCTCCCTCCCCATACTCTTTTGCAACTCTCCATCAGTCTCTCCTTATTGCCAACACCTCTTGGCCATATTTTTCTACTTTCCTCTTCCAAACCCTCTGTGTGCCAAACTGACCCTATCTTTTCCTGTGTACTCACACGTATTACTTTCCTTACTCAGTTCTCACCCTGCTTGCCTCCCATACTCAATCCTGTGCTTTTCTACTATTTTACAGTTTGTGATCTTCCCATAGTAGCATACTTCAATCCCACTGGGCTCTCACTATCTCACAAGGTGCTACAATATTATACTGAAGTTTCCTCTCTTTGAGTCTTTAATCCCAATTTCTCCAAACATCACTGTCTGTGCTCACCACTGACCTCCTCACAACATCCAAGCGCATCTCTACTGTTATGGGCCTCCACAACCATGGAGAACAAAATATGATGTGACAGTTCCTTCTTCCACTGATATGTGGCTGCTATAGCAAGGCTACAGTCAAGAGCATGTTATCAATGGCTAAGGGATATCATTGCATGCAGTGGCTGAGCAATCCTTGCTGTCTTTGAAGATATTACCCATCTAGAAAATGGCCACTGAACCGGTGTCCTTAGAAATTAGCAGCACAAGCTCTAACAGAATTTGATTTAAAGAAAGATAAAGAAAAAAGGATCAGATTAATGAAGACAGAACACACACAAGACAGAAGGGATGATTCAGCTGCTGTTATTAATTTGTCTTCAGATATATTTTTTTTAATTGTGACCAAGGGGCAAAATTAATCAGTTTCCTAACCAATCAAGGGTTACAGGCAGCAATTAGGACTCTGAGAATAATCTTCAAATATACAAATGCCAGAAGTTTGCAGTACAGACACTTGTAGAAGAACAGCTCCATAGCTCCAAAATGCTGGAGAATGGACTGGAAATAATCAAAAATATTTAAATGTAAGAATTCAGGTATGGCTGTAGTAAGGTAGTGAATTTTTTCCTGATTTAAATCAAGAATTGCTAGCAATTATGATCTTTTAGCAGCAAATAAACCAAGTATATAATAACAATATTAAACTTAAGAATCTTTATCATTAACCTTTTGCCTCCTAAAAAAAATATAAACCTGAGAAAAGCAAATGTATTTTTCATTAACTGCTTCTCTCACCAAGCATTACACTTTATTATCACACTATATTTTAAATATTCAACTACAAAATTATTCTATATATTAGGTAAATAATGTCTTCTAAAAAGAATTTTCCATATAACTTTCCATTCAAAATAAAACTAAGCAACATCCAAAAGAGAAAAAACAGAGATTCTTATGAGCAAGTTGCTGGTCAGTCAGGCAGGTGTAGGGGAGATATTAACTGTAGAATCAATAATTATGTAAATCTTCACTTACAATACTTTTACTTAAAATTTTATAAATACCATCAAAACATTTGTTCTTTTGATAAACTTATTAAAAAGAAAATGGGATTTTTTTTCTGCAGTAAGTTTTATCAGAAATTAGTGGGAAACAATTATTCACATGGTCTGCTTTTATTAGGAAATCAAAGGGTTTCTTTCGTAAAAATAATTATTTTTCAGTCTTGAATCATTTTGTGCAAGGAATACTTCTACTTTTCCACTTGTCAATTAGGTAAATGCATTTAATCAGTTGGAAAAATATTTGATTAAGCCTATTTTCTTTCTCATCCTTACAGAAGAGCTGAACAAAATCAGAAATGAGGAAAAACTATCAATAAACAGAAATTCTGTACTCTAAACCCAAGATGAGAGTGATAAGAAATGTTGGAGAGGCCTTTTAAGTTTTTTAATCCTTGCTGAACAGAGTGTAAAAGGTGATAGTGCAATCAAGCCATCTCACAAAAGACCCAGATATGCCAGTTTGAACCATGTTCCAAATTCATGCAACAAGTTGCTTCCTTTTAATCCAAGTGTACCTGTAATAGTCATAGATTATTGGCTTTGACAATCACTACATCATTCCCTCATATGCCAGTGACAAATGGAATTGGTGTGTTTTGATCAGTTTGTCAGTTTGTTGACCACTTTTGCTTAGGAAGAACCTTTGACTTTGTAGAGAGATTTTTATTGAAAGATAAAGCAAAAACTATCTGCTGGTAACAGAACACATAACTTGCCTGTGATTTTTGATCAAATATTACCAAATAAAACTTCTCTCTCTTAACAGACATATAGAAAATAATTGTTATTTAGAGTACAAAAGAAAAAAAATAGGATAGTGTGAACCCATTACTAAATGGAGAGAGACCCTGGTAACAGAGGGTACAGAGAAGGCAGAGTTACTGAACATTTCCTTTACATCACTCCTCGCTGACGAGACCAACCCTTGGGAACCTCTGGCCCAGGAGACCAGGGTAATGACTGGGCAGACTTTCCCTTGGCTTCCCTTTGTTAGAGAACACCTAGGAAAACTTGACGTCCACAAGTCCACGGGCTCTACCAAGAAGCATCCACAACTATTGAAAGAGCTGGAGGACACCATGGTAAGGTTGCTCACAATCAGTTTTGAAATGTTGTGGTGATCAGGAAAGGCACCTGAGGACTGGAAGAAAGCAAATGTCACACCAGTCTTCAAAAAGGGCAAGACAGAGGAGTCAGGGAACTACCATCAGCCAATTCAGGCCTCAGGAGGCCACATCTATAGTGCTGTGTCCAGCTCTGGGCTCCTCAGGACAAGCGAGACATGGAGCTCCTGGAGCAGGCCCACTGGAGACTGCAAAGGTCATAAAGACAGTGGAGCATTTCTCTTACAAGGACAGGCTGAGAGAGCTGGGCCTGTTCACTCTCACCAAGAGACAACTGAGATGGGACCTCATCAATGTCTGTGAGTATCTGAAGGGAAGGTGTCAAGAGGAAGGATCCAGGCTCTTCTTGATGGTGCCAAGCAATAGGATAAGAGGCAACAGGCAGAAACTGAAGCACTGGAGGTTCCACCAGAACATGAGGAAGAATTTTGCTGTGCAAGTGATCATACTGTGAGACAGATTGACCAGAGAGGTTGTGAAGTCTCCTCACTAGAGGTATAAAAAACCCACTTAAAAGTTTTGATAGGGTGTGAGTACTGTACATATATCAAGACACATGCAAGAATCAAATGGATTTCAAATTTGAACAGCAAGCTGCCACAAATAACTGCAGAATATGAAACTAAACAAGGAGTAATCAAATGAGTAAGTAAACATCTCCACATGAGAAGCATTTTCCAGATTAAGGCCAATGTTCTTTGCCCAAGTGCCTACAATTCTAACATTCCTCATTTTTCTCATGCAATAAAAGTTGCTTATCAGTAAATATTCTTTATGACTGTCTCCCCTTTAACCATTCTACTACCAACACATTCAAAATATAATTATATCATATGAAATACCCAGGAAGTATTAGAATGAGGAACCATGAGCTAGGAAGGCAGAAGCTACAGTAACACAAATATTAGGAAGATTATTAGCTGCATAAAATATTATCAGCCATGTCATTTCTATTGCTCATGAAGTTGTTGGTCATGCAGTAATTTGTACCACCAATGTTGTGGTAAGCTACTTTATACCACAATCCTGGACATTTCCAGGCACAGTATGAGAAAGAATGGGTCTCTTCCACCTGCTGCTTGCCATCTAGTGCCATGGATTTGCCTACAATTCCCTCTGAGAGACTGAGTCATCCATGTTTCCATTTCCTATGAATCCATAATGATTCCCATGTCAAAGACTGAGTGCGTGTATTAGTTAAAGCATAGCACAGACACTATATAACCCCATTCTTCTGGAGTTCATTTCCCAAACTGACGATGCTATCACGACATCAAATGAACTCCAAAAAGGAAAGAGCTAGCTAACGTATGTAGAAATGTTTCGACATTTAACTGGCTGTAAGATGTATAAACATACTGAAAATGTCAATCAATTGTGGCCTAAGAGGACAGAATCTATGTGTAAATTATGTTGTTTTTCTACCCCAATTAAACTGTGAGTCAGATATAAATCTTTTGTCACTAAGCTTCTTACATTTTCAACATCTTCTCTAATCACCTGCAATTTACTTCAGTTGCAGCTGTGCAGTAGAAAGGGTCAGAGGAAACAATGACAGGATATCACCTTATTATTCTCTGTCTTCCATATTTAAAACCTGCAAATCTACACTTGAAACAACATTCATTAAGTCTTAGGACGCAAAGATTATGCAACTCTCAATTTCTACTGAATATATCAAAGTAAGTCATAAGAAACTTTTGTATTTGCTGGGTTTGGCTGGGAGAGTTAACTTTCTTCACAGTAGCTTGTGTGGGGCTGTGCTCTTCATTTGTGCTGAAAACAGTGTGGACGATTCAGGGGCGTTTTCATTATTGCTTATCAGCGCCCACACAGAGTCAAGGCCTTTTCTGTTTTTCACATTGCCCCAACAGAAAGGAGGTTGGGGATGTGCAAGAATCTGGAAGGGGACACAGCTAGGACAGCTGACTCTGACTGACTAAAGGGATATCCCAGAGCATATGGAATCATGCACAGCATATAAACAAGCAAAAAGGTAGGAACATTTGGAGTGAGGGTGTTTGTCTTCCCAAGTCTGTGTCACGCTTGATGGGGCCCTGCTCTCCTGGAGATGGCTGAACACCTGCCTGCCCATGGGAAGTGCTGAATTAATTCCTTGTTTGGCTTTGTTTGCATGTGTGGATTTTGCTTTCCCCATTAAACTATCTTTATCTCAACCCATGAGTTTTCTCACTTTTAGTCTTTTGATTCTCTCCCCGTCCCAGTGGGAAGTAGTGAGCAAGAGGCTGCACAGTGTTCAGTTACACACTGGGATTAAACTATGACATAAGGTTTGCACTGATTTTCAGAAGAGTATATTTCTTGAGTTTCTGTTCTGCAGAAAATGGGAATATCAGATTATTTCTATTTCAGAGGAGGGAGCAGGGGCTAGAATAGGTAAGAGGTGCCTGGTTTTTTCCCATATAGAAGAAAAAAGGGAAAAAAATGCAAAGTTGCTTAAGGCAAGTGTCCATTCTTCCAATGTGAAATGATAACAAATGAAACAGAAGAAAATGCTCAGGAAATATTTACATGTACAGCAAATGATAATTCTCATTTTTTCTGTTTCTTCTGATCCTGCTGTACTGTTTATTTATAGAATATTGGTATATTCTGGAGAAGAGCAGACATTTCCCTCCATATCACTACTCCAGTAATGACTAATTACTTCCTTGAAAATACATAAAAATAGATAGAGTTAGATTTGACAGACAGCTAAAATAAGGACACGTGTGAAGCAAAGTTAAAAAACAATATTGGGGTGAGATTGGGAGGGGATATGATGACATGTATTCTTGCCAGGCATCCTGTCTGAATATTCTGAAACTCAAGCTGGCTACCATTTCAAACAAAAAATCCGATATCGAATGCACCTTATAAAAACTTAAACTTCAGGGGAAAGTAGAGAATTATATTCACCAGGAAAGGAAGCAATGCATGTAAGGAACAGCTGTAACATTTCAGAGGCAGCAGGTTTTTCTTCAGCATCCTACATGTGTGGATTAAGCCACGAGAGTGTGACAAAATGGTAGACAGTAATAATAATCCATGAGGATTCCAGCTACAAACATGCGATTGAGCTTCCTTATCCCAGAACTTCCCATTACCCACAACCCATTATTTTCCCAGGGCCTCAGTTCTTTCTAAAACATTTTCAGTTTCCTCAATGCATCTAGCAATGCCATTATTTTGTTTTCATGCTATCTTTTAAAATGTGTACTTAGCTAGCAGATAAACAACTCCAAACTTTTAAACGCTTACATTTTTTTTATATTAGTCTAGTTTTTTTGAGCCAAAGAATAAAATAAAGGTAAACATACTGAATGCTACTGATAAGAAAGATTGATTACTTCAGATTTCTCTTTGTGTTTACTGACAAAAGGCAGTGTGCAGTAGCATACCAGGTTTGCTCTGAGTGAAAAATGAAGCCTAGTTGGTAGATTAACCATCTACAAAATGATTCCTTGCAGAGTACAGTATGGCTTTTTGCACTCTAATATCTTATGCAGCAAATCAGACTAAATTACATCTTTAATAAATCATTTAGTACTTAGCACGTTTTGCTAATTATTTCAAAATACTGTAATCCTACATTATTTATATGTTAATTTTTTATCCTAGAAGAACAATACTGCACATAGTGGTACCTTCAGTAAACAAAACATCAATATGAAATATATATCTACCAAGAGAAGCCACCATAATTATGCAGGAAAGTGATCATTTAGGATTTGGAAAAGGCTAAGCATACAATGCATTCTGCTGTGTGCCAGTAGATATCCATATACTTCTTAAAACTGTGGAAAAATCATAAGTCATAAAAATAAAGATGCAAAATATGAAAAGACAGATTTGTAATCACAATCATGCATGAACAATTATATATTTCAAATGTAAAGATCATTCAAATAAATGTAACTGATGGATAATCCTCACAGGGTGCAAGTCAAAGTAAACAGACAGTCCACTTTAGAAAGTGTCTAGTGAATTGATTTAACAAGTTTAATGTGAGCATCAGTGTGGGGCTATTACTGATCGTAAGCTTTACTGATGTTATTTGTTCGCTTGGAAAAATACCGCTCTTTGGAATGAGCACATTAAGGCTAAAATTGCAGAGAAAACCCTATTACAACTTTATTGCTGGCAAATTGGAACCAAACCTTGTCTGTATATCAATTACTTAGAGTTACCACAGAGATAAATCCTTTTTTTTTGTATAGGCTCAATCTTGAAGACAGTGATGAGAAAACTCCTTATTATACCCTACCAACATCACTAGGTTTTCTTAGCAATTTCAAGAAATTGTCAATTAAGTTCTTTTTATTAGGTTCCAAAAGCTGTTAAGTCAAACACAAATCTATCATAAGGCTTGTAACAGCATGTTATTTAGGCACATTTCAATGTTACACTCTTTCATTATCCACCTACCCAAACCCTAATCAAAAGTTCCCATAAAGTGAAGGAGTTTTCAGTTCTCCCATCTCAAGGTTCAGATAAATTTAGAACTCTCATTTCTTGCAGCTGGTCATATGAGTAATACCCATTTAAGTGAGAAGAAATATCATTATTTAGATGTTTTTAGACACCAGTACAATTGGTGTCTAAAACCATGATCTTGGATACAAGACACAAGATCATTAAAGCAGAAGGACATACTACTGTGTCATTGCACAAAATAGTTAAAGCAATAACATTTATTAATTCTACCAAATATTAGTACAAATGCATTGGAATTTTATGGCCCTTGACTGCCTGGTAGGATTTCCTTTTAGAGAAACAGCTACCTCTAAAAATGATAGTTGATAAGGAAAGTTCTTGTTCAGATCCCAGAGCTGCAGCATTGAAATGGGCTGCACTCCTTGCTCCCTGAGTTAAGAGAAATTAAACTCTTTGTAGGACTGATGCTTTCAAGTCTCCAGAAAGAGTAAAGGTCCAGGTGTTTCATAGACTAACAGCACAATGAAGAAATAAACAGGTCTGCTATCAAGACAGCTACTTGTGAGGTGTCCCAGCCAGAGACCGAGTACCTGAGAAAAAGCAGGGGGAAGGAAAAGAAAAGAGACATAATTTTGATGAAGATCTATGTCTAGTGACTTTACTTCAATATTTCTACAGTGTTCACTTTTCAGACTACATGTTAAATGAGACTTATGTTTTGCACCTGGTGATGCATGATCCAGATTTATTAATAAAGGAATTGCATGGTTCTCCATCTGAGTGTCCCACATTTCAAAATAAACTGGAAATTATGTTGCAGTCATCTAGTTGGTCCTCACAAACTGGTGAACAGGGCTACATTTTTTTGAATAGAAAGAGCAACATGCTATGAGTATGAAGATCTTAACATTAAAAATGCTACCTAGATGTGTTAGAGCTAAAGGGATAGCTAGAGAGGCTAAAGACACTTTAAGATAAATGAACATGTAGCAAGAGAGGAAATGTAAGCATTTGTGCATGCAAAACAAAGTGGCAGAAAGATTCAGAAGTTACAACGTAGTTTTTTGTGCTCATATATTCCCTTTTTTTTTCTTTGCTGCAACAGCCATCCCAATTCATTCTATAGCATCCTGACTAGTTGGTCACAGGCTAACGACATTTGAAGAGGAAGAAGGTCAAAGCTATCATTACAGTGGTGACAACCAATCACAGTGAAAAAAAAGTTTTATTTATTACACTTAATATAAGAAACCTTTACTGTGGAATATAATTGTACTGTCACTACACACCAGAGATTTTTAATCCCCAATCATTTCAACATATTTTACACTTCATTACCTTTTCAGTTAGATATTGCAAGAAAGACTCTCTTGAGTCTACACAATAGCCTTAAAAATTCTAGTATTTTTTACTCTCATATTTCACCTATAAGAAGCAGTGGATGATGAATTTCAGTGAAGAAAAATACACATATTCTATACAAGGCTGGTAAAGAATACAGAGGGGAAAATAGTCATACTATTTTGTTAAAGCTTTAAAAATATCTAATATTTTGTTTCTGAAGCCATAAAGTCATAAAACATCTGTAAGTAAGATGTTTATAACAACTTGGGTATGATACTGTGGCACACAGCATAGCATTGTTTTAGCTAAACAAAATGGACTACATATCTCCCCAATATTGCACAGCGCTCTAACAAATAAATACAAAGTTATATTGCCTCTAGGAGGAGATTACCTCCTGTGATTCTCGTAAGTTCTAGTCAGTGTCACAGTGAAATGGTAAGCTATTGTATCACTCTGGATTTTATTCTGTAAAAGTCTATCACATATGGTCATTTTTTCACATAATATACATCCCATGCCTTATTCTGTACTGACTGAGTACAAGCTGGACTTGATAACAAAAAATTTACACTCTTGTCATAATGGGGGTTGTCCAGTTAATTATATCATGGCATAAAACCACATTTTTGTATTTGTTTGTTTGTTGCTAAATTGGTGAAGTGGGCCCTGAAATACTAATTCTGGAAAGCTCTATACACAAGAAAAGTGATCTATTTTGCTCTGAATTTTATCTTATTTGGGTATTCATTACAATCTCCACTTCAACACAAATGGACCATGCAATAAATAAATTTAAAAAAAAAATTAAAACAACACAGCATTCTTACAGCAAGGAAGCCTCTGACCTCCCTACACTAGATTTCACTAACACATCAGCAAGTCTAAAAACATCACTGTTTTTCACAAAATTTTTCAAGTACATATTATATCTTTTTAGAAACTGCCTGTTTGCATTCTCATGAAATAGAAGTACACTTCTTCAGTGTCAAAGAAGTAGAAGCACAGTTTGTGACATACTAAAACAGTACACTTGAAGAAAGGCAGTGAACAACCAAAATAGAATTTGCCTTTTTTCTTTTTTTTAATTTTTTTCTTCTGAGTTGTGAAATTTGTAAACAAATTGTAAAATTGAAGTAATATGGTCTAAATCATGAGTTTGTCTGAACTGATCTTTGTTTCAACAAACTATTTCCTTGACAAAAAGATACATGGGGAAAAAACCCTTTAAACTCTACTAGAAGTAAGAAGGTAGTGCCTGGGAAACAAGGGACAGTAAAGAAAAAATGAGCAACTCCGCATCTGAAATAATTTAGGAAAACTTTAAAACACAATCATGTAAATAGAAAAAACAGTAATAAAAAATAATCTCAAAAATTAGTTTTTGTCCACTTTTCCACCACATTTTCTTCAAGGCTATGATTAAAGCAACATGCTGGCGTCAAGTAGATGCTACATGATACAAAAATATATCTTTCACTTTGAAGAATCATTCAGAAGCCATCAGTCACCATACTAAAAAGTATTCTGGAAAAATGCATCAGTTTGTCTCGCCAGACCACCTTGGGTATCAGCATCAAAACAAATTAATTCTGCAGTGGAATCTTGACCTGTGTAAAATAACTTCCTATTTTCTTTGGCAATGGAAGGGCTGGCACTATTTTGACATTGACTTTTACCACCAGTATCACTGCACCTGGACTTTACTTGCTGACTGATCATTTACAATGGGAATTTATTTTTGAGAGGCCATTCTTTAGTCTGTTTTGAGCTGAAGAGAAACTGAGAAAAATTCTGACTATCGGAACACTCCGCATAGATATGAGATGCAGAACAACAATACAAGTTAGGTCTACCAGCAGTTCAATTGAATAATAATTCAGTTATATCAGTGAAGGTATTTCATATTTATACTGATGTAAATGTGACATAGCTAGAGGAATGTGAGCTCCCCAGCTGGAGTTTTACTAGGATTCATCAACTACAATGGAGGGCTTATCCACTGGAATCTGGTTGGCGTGATATAAAACATCAGTGACTAAACCGTCACTGCTGGTGAAATTTGGTTTAATCAGCAGAGTGAGTCATGAAGTAGTTTAAGGTGAGGAAGCTAAAAGATATTTCAGAATTTTGCATTTAACTCTCAAAGTCTTTCTACAAGGCCCTCTCTAACATGAGAGAATAAAAGTGTAAAGGAACAATATGCTGAGATGATAAGTGATTTGTTGTGAATAGAAATTTAAGGCAGATTTTCCCCCACATTAAATTCTCAGTTCTTCTTTCGGGGGCAGTGAGGCTTTTGGCAGTGGAAGGAGACCAGAACAAGCCTTTGTTTACCTGCGGTTCGCCTGTAGTTTGTTCATTTGAAAGCTGGAAATTTTCACCCACTTAACTATGAACAGAATGGGATCCAGACAGGCAATTGGCCATCTAGTTATTATACCTATGAAAGATACAGAAATACTTTTTTCTGCAAAAGGCAAGATTAGCTGAGGCTGACAAGAGATTCACCTTTTTTTCCACAGAATATGTTACATCAGTTTTATGATCTTGAAGAGTTTTTTTGGAAACCAGAGCATCTGGCACTGCAAGATGTCACACTTAGAGAGTACAGCCTTCTCACCTGACCAAGGATATTACAAAAGTTGAATTCTACCATTAATTTCCACTTTTGTATCTATGTATTTTCCTCTTGTGCTTCAGAGTTTAATCAATTTTAGAATCCTAGCATTGACAAAGGAAGTACATCAGTAGACCATATTAACTTGAATAACATAAAAATCACCTATCTAAAATTGCCAAAAGATGAGGTTAATTTAGAAAACTTTCTCATAGATAAACTTTTCTACTGAATTTTTTAATTTAATGGCCAGACTAGCTATATGTTCTCTTTCTAGAGAAAGCAGTATCATAGGGATGTGCAAATAACAGACTATTATATACTGGAGAGATTTGTATATAAGAAGAAAAGAATATTTAGAAATGTGCATATACCTAGCGGTACTGTTATTTTTAGAGCCATGGAGATGTTTTCTCTTTATGCAATTAAGGGAAATACACATTTTCTGAAATTCCCTTGACAAAGAGGTAAGTAGATAAGAACCCAACAAAAAATATTTGGTAGGATTGTGTTAATATCCATAAACTTTAAAATTGCTTGAATGAGATAAGAAACATTAAAAGAATCAGTTTAGTAATAGAAGACTATTATTAGTTTGTCACATGTTTTATTTTTCCTTTTTTGCATCTTTCTTTTGTTTTCATTCTTTATGCTTGCACCTATTTGCACCGATTTCAGCCATCTGGTGTTGTAACATCAGGTGAAAAATGGTGGCATTTATACATCAGTAAAAGGCTGGATCATACAAAAATGGTACAGAAGACAGATTTTTAAAATCAAGAGGGCTGCACAATTATTTTAGTCTTTTACAGAAAATTGTGAGATCAGCAGACAAATGCTAAGAATGGACTTATTTAAAGCTCTAAGACTATTTTCATGTTGAATCAATATGCGTGTCTAGAACCTTGTTTAAGAAAACTATTCACCATGCAAAGTTTTAAATGCACAATATCAAAGAATAATTTTTGACATTTTGATTCATACATGCTTATAAAGCTCCAAGACAACATGGTTTAATTATAAAACATATTTCTACTGCCTTAGTCATGCCAATTAAATTTGATTGGATACTTTCTTTATTCAACAAGCCCCTTTCATGTCATTTTAATTTACTGTCAAAGCAGCCTGAATATTGGAAACTAAATTATTTACTACAGCCCATAAGCCAATAATGTTCCATTTGTCTCTTACAGAGGGAGACTAGACTAACAAGATTATTAAGGACATTACTTGTTATAGCGAATGTCCTTCACTTTATTTGAGCTTCATGCTGTGCTTTCAGAGATCATACTTCAAAAGAGCTCCATTTCATTCCATCACAGAACTTCTGATATAAATTATTCTTTACTAGCTTTGTAATACTCTGATCATAGAGAAAGTGGACCGGATCTTGTTGGGTAAAAACAGAAGCTTCTTTTCTAAGATAACTACAGAGTTTATTTGTGTTAAACACCTTTGATACGCTCCCTTGTGCCAAAACCACAGACCAGGCAGAAATCAGCGAAATTTATCACACAATGACAACATCTCAGAGATTTAACTCACAGGGGCCTTTGGTTGTCTGTGCAATGATTTCAAACCAAATTTTGCAATCTAATGCATGTGGTTAAAAAAATTAGTGTAAGTTCTTTAAAACACTATGTAGAGAATGCAATAAAGGTAATGCAGAACAGGCTTCAAGAAACCAACAGATCTAGCATTTCACAAAAAGAGACTTGAAAAATAGATTACAAATTGTCTAAGATATAAGCCTGCCATACAGACTGATAAATTGATAAAGGACTACAAACCCAAAGAAAGACAGAAAAGAGAATAAGCTGGGGAAGGTAATTCTTGTCCTAATGTTAGATCCACTCTGCCTTTCTGTTACGACTCAAGTTCAGCAAGACTCTGAAATAGATTATTAACTCAAAGCAAATGAAATATTTGTTTAAATCCATGGAACTGCTTAAATGACTACACACATTTACATCTTTTCCTTAACTCAGATTTGAGATTTGTTACTTGTGAAACTGGAAAGTCTTTCAAAAATCAAAAAGGAGTAATGAAAAGCAGAAAGGTTTTTAAAAACTACATAGAAAAAAATCTTCAAATTTAGAAAAACTAGTTATCATATGCGGGGAAAAAAATTCTTCAACACAGAAAGAAAGGTAGAATATAAGATAATTTCTCTATCTTCGCAGACATACACAAAAACCCACTCCACCTTTTGCAATGCACTGCAAGCTGAATTTCAGATACCAGCATTAATGAAGCAGAGACATTACTAGCCCATTTCCTGTGCATAAAAGACTGACTATCCTGAGCTAAGGAAACAATTTTGAAATACTTGTTAAGAAAGAAAGGAAAATAGCTTAGGATCAGTACTGTAAGTTGTGCCTACTTACTAGCACTGTGAAAACTAGGATTATGTTGGGTTTGCTATTTTTGTCCATTTCAATTGCCCTCTGCTTTTATGAAAAGCTCACATGATACAACGTGAAATCTGTGAAAGAACAAGATGATCACAAAGATACACCTCTCTTCACATTTGTCAAAAAAATTATGGACTGGCCAGATAAAACAAATTCTTAAAAATCTGAAAGATCTTGGAAACATTGACAAAAATTGGGAACAAGTATAAATTTTTTTATTTAATCTACTAAGAATGTACTTTCATCATTATTTCTGCATGCTTGCTAGGTTACCCACTCAGGAAATTCATTAGTTAGAAGCTTTTACATAATGCCTGCTTTTTACAGAACAAAACAAAACAAAGTTCCTGAATATGCAGAAATAAAAAGTAGGAAAAGACAACAATAATGCTTTATTGACGAAAGCACTTTCTTATGATGGAGGAGGGCATAAGGTGATAATTTAGTGTTCCAGCACAGATTTACTGGATAATGGCCAAATATTTCAAAGCAAACACAGCTGTAATGTTTATGTTAAAAACAACAGGCTAGGGTGGCAGTCAATCAGACATTCTGCATCCTTCAAGTACTGACAATAAATTGTTTCTTTCCATACAACAGAAAGATTGCTAAAGTGTAACATGACAGAAACCTTTGAGAAACTGGTGTTGTCCTTATAGGAAGGATTTCTTGCTTATTCAAGCACCTCTTAAAGGCAATCACATTCACCAGTATCACAACGATTTAAGCAGAATTGGGAACGAAACTGAGAAATGTTACTACAAATAATGCTGCTGCTGTTAGTGGCCAAATCCATAAGAATTGAGAGAAATTTTAATTCTTTATATCTTTAGGACCCATCTTGAATATGTTTTACAAACCTATACTGGAACTGTGTATGTTATACGCATAAACACTGCATGAGAATAGTTAAAATATGTTCTGAACAACTGAGCAGAAACTTGTCTTTAAATGGGGTGACTGTATCAAAGTGAGAATTGTGAAGTTTGATTTTACAAAATCGGATAAACCAAAAACTCTCTTTTTATTCTCTATGGTGAACATGCAACACATTTACTTCATCTGCCGTAAAACAAATGTACTGCAATATACAAAGTCAAAAATTACTCAGTGGTCCACTTAAAAAACCCAGAAAACTCTCACTGTAATGTTTATACTTTGAAATGCACTTTATGACTCTAATACACTTAAGATATGCTTTCCTATAAGGGTTTAAATAAAGAACATCTAAGGCTTCCAGTTGATTTATCAAACCCCAGAAAATGTAATAGAATATATAATCTCAAAAATTCTAAGGATTACAGAAAATTATACAGAATTTATATTTTTTATGTTTAGATCCATTATCAAAAGTGTTAAATCTAGATGTATTTCAATAACTTGAAAGTTAAAAACACAGACTCTGTGGTTTTTATTCAATGTATACTGATACACGAGAATCCAATGAGCTTTTCTTTTAAGCCTTTGAGAAGTTGCTATCTATTAGTTGCTCACATAAGACAAGTATAAATATTTCCCAGAGAAGACAAAAAAAGTGAAAGAAAAATTGAGAATTTTAAAGAACCAAAACAAATCCCAACCCTAAATTCAAACGACAAATTCCATAATGTCCATATAATTTTCTATGAAACAAGCATATAAGTCCTAATTGTTAAACTGAGTCTTACAAGCTGCAAGCCTGATCAACGTTTTAATCCATTTCTATCAAAATAAATTTTTAAAGAAATGTGCTTTGAATGCATAATATTCTCATATTCTGCAGGATTAAGCATAAATGCATCATTAAAAAACCCAGCACACTTAAATATATTTTGCATTGCTATATAAGGAAAATTAAATTTGTCTACAATATACATGTGTGTTTCATTTAGGTACTTTATGCCTGTGTGTATGCATTATCCACATGTAATATAGGTATGAACAAAAAGTATAAAAATATACTATATTCAAATGACTCATTCTAGCAATTCTATCCCTGGGAAAGCACATATAAGTGTAAGAAATTAATACGGTCGCCATACTTACATATATATTTGTATGTGCCCCCAGGATTCATATAATAGGAGCTGGAATTCATCTCAGGGAATTTTGAAATCCAGTCTCCTGTTTTTCATCCCAAACATTTATTTCATTTGGGCCTACGTGATAGGAAACCCTTCCTTTTTTATATCTGTGCATGTTTTTGATAAAAATAAAGCTAAAATAATTCACTGGTAAATCTGGCCTTGTAAAACTATATAGAAAGATGTCCAACAAGTAGTTTCATGTCATTTTTTCTTGATTTATGTTATAGATGTGTTTGTATTAAAAGACAAAAAGCCTGAATTCTTTAACATTTTAGTATGAAAAAATATGTGCATAAACTAATGTGGGGTTTTTTTTTTGTGATTGAACTTTATACACCATGTTCCATTTTGACTGAAACAGTGAAATAACTAGCATGTTGCCTCTCTGAAGCCGAAAGCAATTTCCTTTTCTAATTTTAGTTATGCAAAGCCTATGGGCATCATCAGCATTTAGTAATTAGTTTTATAATTACTGCTGTTTTGCTCACTGTCATTCAATTTTTCTTACAACATGGTCTGGGATTGAAACATCCCACATCCACAGCTGTGTAAATTGCCATCCATTTATAAGACAAAAAAAGTAACATTCAACATACATCATTATTCAGTCAAGAATGTGTTATTGGTACTTAGGTGATGCTTTGTGTACATAAGCTGCAGAGTAAAATAGAAAGAAAAATATATTTTAAACACTTAATAAATGTTATATAAGACAGGAAAGCCTGGAAAATCTAAAGGGGAAACAAAAGAATTTCCATTAATTTATATTTCAGATTATTACCAATATCAACATCTGTTCTAAACAAGAGGGGAAAAAATCTATTTTTTTGTTAAAAGACATATACTGAGTTGAAAAACAGTTGAATTCAGAGTTCCTAACAGTGTAGTTTCATCATTATTGATAGAAGAATTGATAGACTGGTAACTAAATGCAAAGTCAACTAACCAAGAATTACCTATCAATACAGTGTCAATACATTTAGATATGATACTCCAAAATATTTAATGTCATCAACCACTTAATTTTAAGAAACCTAAAAATACAAATGGTATTCAGTATCTGCTTAAATCCAGCACTTTTTCTTAAAAAGGTTATATCACAGAAAAATTAGACATTGACTAGAATTCTTATGTTACATATTAGGTTCCAAATTTTATACTTTTTAAAATTTCTAATCTGAAATATTGTATCAATTATGATTTTTAAAGACAAGAAACATAATAGTCAAACAAGAATGAAAAATCTATCTTTTCTCCTTAAAAAAAACCCCACAATTTCTTCAATGAGCAAGAATTACGAAACTTTCTAGAACATACAGGCTTTATAAAAACTGATCATGGAGCGCAGAAAGTCCCACAAAAGGTTCTGCCAGTGTCAGTCAGCTAACACAGATGCCAGCTTGGAGAGCTGTGCTCTGGAGGAAGAATCTTCCCTCAGCAAGGGTGACACCAGGGAGCACCAGCACAAACAGGACATCAGCAAAGGGACCACTCATATTTGTCATTCCTTCCTTCCTACCAGAAAGCAGAGTAATAAAGTCTTTTTAATCTTTCCCCCTATCCTTTGTCAAGCTAGCTAGGAAAAAACAGCTGCTAATAATCATAAAGCTGTTACACACAAAGGGCTAGACTGTGCTCAGCCCAGTGAAGGGATAGACCAGATATGCTGCTGCAGAGAAAAAATGTAGCCAGATTGCTTTCAAGAATTTTTGCAGAAGTGTCTGCTATTTTATGTTTTGTGACACAGCTAAAGTCTTACATTTTTTCAAGTGAGAAAATAATTCTAAACATTTTTTGCTACCCAAAGAAAAAAAAAATCTCAATTTAGAATACTTCTCAGTGAATATAAAGTGGTCAGTGTGACCCAGGTCAGAAAAATTCATTGTTTTCCCAAAGAGCAAAATTTTTAGACCAGTAACAAACCCTGGAAAAAACCAACCAAACGCTTCGCTTCCAGTCACCTACAAAGTATGAGATGAGATCCTCAGAGTCAAGACTCAGGCAACCACCACAGTGGATACTCAATGCTCCTGCAGAGCATACCAACTGCTCTTACCCTACAGACTAAGAGTTACAGCCCACTTCACCCCATCCCTCAGATCATTCAGAGCCCACAAATTGCCATCAGGGGCCTCTCAACCTTCTTCCTGCTGCAGGCAGGGGTGGAATGCCCCTGTGCAGGGTCACCAGCACAGCCATGCTGTCCTCTCTGGGGGCTGCACAGCCCCGATGTGTTCTCTGGGGGCTGCACAGCCCAGCACAGCCCTGCTGTCCTCTCTGGGGGCTGCACAGCCCATCACAGCCCTGATGTGCTCTCTGGGGGCTGCACAGCCCAGCTCCAGCCTCTGCCTCATCAGCTGCAGTCTGGCAGAACCAAAGGGTCCCTGAAGGCCACGCAGTAGCAAGGCTGTTTGTCCCCAGACGTACAGGTCAGTCAGGAAATTTCTGAAACAGTCACGAACTGTGCCTTTGAAAGACTGATGCCTACACACCATATCAATAACAGGCTTTTCTGTTCACTTTGGAGTCTTTGGGATTTTTGGCCTTTTTTTTTTTTTCTTCTTCCTTTGTGTATGGGCAAATATCATTACTACCTATGTTCCTTAAAAAAAAAAAAACCAGAATGCACATAATTTTTGAGTGGAAGAAATAATTTCTGCTTTTGAACCTCTGCAAAAAGCCAGTTGAGGGACTATCTGGCTATATGTAACTAGATCATTCTTTCAGGGAAAAACAAAAGAGAACAAAAAACCCCAACCCAGGAATCCAAACACAAAATCTGTGAATTCAAAATTCATGTACTTGTTCCTCAGAGGTTTTGGCCTTCATTACCAAAACACATAGATCCATATACAAAGCTTTTTCATCTCTGAAATATGCAACAATGCTGCTATTGAAACTGCAGGAAACACACCTGAATAAAACACAGTTATTTCTCACAGAACTGAAGTATTGTGTGCATTGATAGACCATTCAAGCTGGATGAAAAGCATGTCCTACACTACGTCTTCCACTTATTTGAATGACATTCTACACAGTATTTAAAAAAAAAAAAAAACTACAAAATATTCTCTTCAGGTGCTGTTCAGAACAATGACAACTATTACTAATGTATGGGAATATCATTACAGAAAAATATTTTAGAAGCTGGAGTTATTGATTGACTACAGCCTATTTAGAGGCCTGTTTACAAGCGGGGAGACAATTTTGTGGCAAAAAGCTGAGAGAGGAAGTTGAGGTAACCGTTTTGCACTACAAACATGAAGAGCTGCTTTGGGAATTCTGCCTGAAAATCCCTGCTTTGCTTCAGATGGATCCAGTAAAACAGTGGAAAAGAGGAATAGAAGATTCAATAGTAAAGAAACACTGATGGATGGAGCAGACAACAAGTTATTAGCTGTAGCACCTTTTTTTGCTAGCTTTTGAATACACTCTGCAATAACATGGGCAAAGTATTTTGAGAGCCTCAAATTACAATTTTCATATAAATGTGAAGAAGTAATATTGTACATTCCATAAACCTCTTCATTCATAAAATATTCCTGACCATATGTCTGCAAACTAATAGCAATCACCAAAATGGCATGAAACATGGCACAAAAAAGTGTGAAAAATAACACATGACAGAGATCTGATACATCTTCAGGGAGAAGTTTCAGGGGAAAACACTCCAATGACAGCAATATTCAGGGACTATCAGAAATGCATTTCTTCTCATTTTGTCATTACCTATTAATCCCAACTATTCTGGCAGTAAAAGGTTAAAAAGGAAATAAATTAAGATTATTGTCAATCATTACATACAGAAAAATAATTAACTCAGTATGTTTATTTATCTATTTTTTGCTAGTTGATTAAATGGATGATTGATGACAGGTTCCTTGTTTTCTTTTCCTTCATTTTGTCATTATAAATGATCAGTATGAAACTGAACGGAGACATCAAATTGAAATTGTTAGAAGCACAAAATATAAAGCAGATGGATCCAGATTATTTCAACTTTCTTGTTACTCTAGTGTAACTTAGTAAAATGCATTTATATATACACAAAGAACACCATTGATAGCAGAAATAAACAGTAACCGGACTCACTTTCCTCTCAAATATTACATACTAATATTCAGGCTTCCCTTTTAAAAAAGAATCTTTCAATAATTTGGTAGCGAAATTGTTAAAATGAATGCTCTTATCCTATTTATCCTCGGATAAATATAAAATTTATCATTGGATAACTCATAGCAAACAGTTTCTGCAAAGATACCAAAGCATTCTTAAACGCTGACTAGTGTTCTGAATAACACAACCCTAGTATGCAGCTTTGGGGAAAATATAAGGAAAAATATGGGCAGAGTCTATTGAAAAATTGTCCTTTGGGTAATGTAAGAAGGGGGAAGAAAGTGAGCTAGAGTCAGCGGTCTCTCGTCTGCCCATAAGCGTACACTCAGCATGCTCCCAGCAGAGAAATGATGAGTTAGCCCACTACATATGCAAGGATTTTCTTCTTACTCATTTCACATGCAAGAGAAGCAAGACCTAAGTTCTGAAATCACTCTAAAGTTTTGAGGACAGATGCAATCCTGGGACTCTGAAGCGAGGACTGAGGCAGTTTCCCCTGAACTGACCAAAAATTGCTGTCTGGGCTAGGAAAGTTAACTGAGTGCAACTGCATTTTTGAAAGTTAAAGGAACTGACCCAGAAGTCTCAGGAGACTGCTTTTATATGGGTTTTAAAAGAAAGTAAAATATCTTTCTCCCAGAGCGATTCACAGTGGTAAATGGTCAAGAGCTTGAAAATTTTGTTACTTACGGAATTTACTGTTGAGAACACAACTGAAGGAAGTCACTGGCAAAATCTGTGACTTTCCTTCCACTTCTGAAGAAACTACTTAACTCTGAAGCAGCCACTTTTTGGATGAAGACATGTCTCATCTCTTTTCACCACTTGGAAATACTAGAGACAGCTGAGCTCAAACCATGCAGATAGTCTGAGTTCACTTAATTTTGAGCCAGGGGAAGGCTGAATTCAGGAGGAATTCTTTTCCTCCTATTTCCATACAAATTTTGGCTTTAGCTAATATGCTCTCTTAGAAAGTCAGTTACTTTTCCCCAGAGATCTCTCGTTTCTGTGCACCACACTAGGACTGTAGAGGTGACTCTGAGGTGGGTTTGGGTTGAAGGGAACCATTTGCGTGTGCTTAGGAGGGATCTTCTAAGCTCACTCAGCTTGATGGAGTTTCCCTTGCCCAGATATGATACTGATACCCAACATGATAATGCAAGTTGTATGGATAAGACAGGTATCAGACTGAAAGGTGTCATAAGAAACTTTTCAGACAACTCTGAACAGATTTTTTTTCTGAGTAATCTTCCAAAGTCTGTGGGTAAAATAATATTGCACTTGTGCTATCCTGGCCCATTCAATATCCTAACTGTGAAATCCACTTGCCCCAGAAGATTTCTTCCCCAGTCTCACCTTGTGTTACCTGTTCTCTATGTTCAGTTCTATCACAAACTATTCCTACTGCAAGAATTATGCCATTGAAACAAAATATAAAATCAAGGGTAACCTTCAGTATTCACAATTATTCATGAGGATTCACCTCTTGACATTGTTCAATCCTTATCAGCAGAAGGAATCCAGAACCACGTCACAATGAGACAGACATTCAGGTTAATTCCCAAAGTAAAAAACCCACCAAAATGGCAAGTCCATATTACATGAAAATGTATATCAAATACATGTCATTGGGTTAAACCAAAGAATATCACACTGGAATAGCTACTGCAAGTTTTACTTTAGGTTTTTATGACACTGTTACTGAAATATCCTCTTCAGCTCTTGTTTCCTCCATTCTCAAAATATGTTAGAAAATTGGATACAACTCAAGTAAGAGCTACAAGAATGATGAGACTTCTAAAAGTCAGTCCCTATAGTGAAAGACTAAGAAAGCTCAATTTATTTAGTTACTGAAAAGAAGGTTAAGATGATCACAATACCTACAAGTGGAAGAGATTTCTGACAGTAGGCAGCTCATTAATCTAGCAAAAAAGGCATAACAAGATCCAGTGTTTGGATGCTGAAGCTGAAATAAGACTACAAATGAGGCACACTTTTTTCACAGTGACAGTAATTAACCGTTGGAACAATCTGCCCAGGGACGTAGTTGATTCTTTATCATTTAAATGCTTTACATCAACATTAGATACTTTCCAAAGAGATAAGCCTATGTCTCAAACAGATGCAGAAAATACTGGATGAGGTTCTGTCTTGGGTGTGCAAGAAGTCAGCCTGGATGCTTATCAGAGCTGCTCAGCATTGTACCTCGACACCACAGCACCAAGAGTGCTCTGCCCCTCCAGGACCAATCATTCCACAGCCACCATGCCCACCAGGTGCTCTGCCCCTCCAGGACCAGTCATCCCACAGCCATCATGCCCACCAGAGAGCTCTGCCCCTCCAGGACCAATCATCCCACAGCCATCACATCCACCAGAGTGCTCTGCCCCTCCAGGACCAAACATCCCACAGCCATCACATCCACCAGAGTGCTCTGCCCCTCCAGGACCAATCATCCCACGGCCATCACGTCCACCCTTTTTGTGCAGTTCCATTCAGACTGAAGAAATGCTGCCTCCAAATTCATCTTCCTCTTTGACAGGTAAATGAAAACCTTCCCAAGGCAGATGTGGACACCTTCACAGATAGCCCATGTCACATTCACTATCTGGCATAATCACTGCTGGAGACCAAAATACACCAAAACTGCCAATAAGCACATGGTGTAAAGCTGTTTGAGCACTGACTTTGCCAGGTGCTTCCACCCAAGGAACATCTCTTGGGCTAACTCCAAGCGAGTGATGAGTTAATAGATACATAGCAAATAGACTCTCCACATAGCTGCCTGTTTCCAAAATACAATTCCTTTATGTCTAATGAGTTTGTTGGAGAATCAAGAAGTTCCATGAGGATACAGAAACCAACTAAGCCAAATATATGATGAGGTTAGGTGAGCTACTAATTTTCCTCTCAGCTCCTTAGCAACATTTGTAAAAGAAAACTTGTCCTTTAAATCTTCAGGATAGGATGTTAGAGCAAAAGAAAAGCAGAGAAAAAAAAGTATTAAATAGATGATAACAAAAAAAATTGTCTTCAGAAGAACAAAATTAAACACCCCACTTATTCACCTTTAGGAAGGGATAGAAAGAACCATTTAAAATATAAATAAAAATAAAAACTATACACTCAGACTGTTGTAGGATGGTGAAAAGTGCACAGAAAATCAATCACACTTGGACTTGCCGGCCAGTATACACACTACAGTATTTTGTAGATTTTTTTCAGAATACCTAGGGTTTTTTTTTTTTTTTGACAGTTAAAAGACTGGCAGTGGACTACAAAATCTTTAAAAATTACTAAAGGGAGGGTTCTTTATTATGAGATACACCTAACTAAGACAATATAACACAGAGATTCTATATAAAATGGATTAGCAATATTCCTCTTATTCAAATTATTCATTACCTACCCTGAGTGCAAATCTTCACATTATTCTGGAAAACATCTCCTCATAGACGTGGGTTAAAATTCTAAATGGGTTAAAATTCCTTTCACTAAATACAGCATTCTTGCAAAGAACATGAATATAGTGTTATTGGTTGAGAACTGGACTCTTGGACTTGTGACATGGGAAGAGGGCTCTATTTCCTGCTCTGACACACACTTCTCATAGGATATTGAAAAGTCATTCTTGGCTTTGCAAATGTGCTCAGCAGCTGCTTCTTATGATCAGATTACTAAAGTGCTGAAATCTTTTGAAAATCTGGCTATTTATTTTGTTGCTGAATAGGATCAGAGATCTTTTGAAATCTGGCTCCAGTTGGAGTGCTGAGCTCTTTTGAAAAGCTAGCCCTAAATCTGTATATGCCTCAATTTCTCTATTAGCATTATCAGCACTGTTCTGCAACAAAGGGTTGAGAAACAGCTCACATACACAGCAATTCAAATTTGAAAGGGGATATATAGATGTACAATTACTGTTATAATTGTAGAAATACTATATGTACCTATAAAAGAAAATAAAAAAGCAGTTCCTGATTTCTCCTAACTTTTGTACAAATGGTTTTCTGTAAGATCTACAGGTATATAGTCTTGACAATATTATTCTTGCTATAGGTAAAGTTTGGGAATTATCTGTATGTATTAAAAGGTGAGCAGAGCTATTTCTCTGTCTTCCTTTTATGGTTAAAAATGTGTTTAACTGTTTTACAGATGATGAAATAAGACACAGAATTTTGTACTTGCATGTGGTATCATCCCATGCAAAGCAAAGTAAAAAGAATTTTTATAGGATTCAAGTAGAATGCAAAGTGACAACACATACATGCTTGTGCAGATGCACTCAGTTAACTCTGTGTATAAGAATTATAGGGAATGATGAGCTCAAGTACTGATATGAAGGTAAGAATTTTCTAACAACTCCATTCAGGAGGACAACACTGGCAGAACTGGTGTTTAAGTATTTTGTGAGGTACTTGCCTTTCTTTCCTTCCATAGTAACAGAAAGTGCAGTCACTAAAACCTTTGAAATTTAAAATAAAAATATTCACTTTGGCTTAAAAGCTAGCAAATAAACAGAAAATTATCTTCCTTAAGGGAGTTTGATATTTTAAAACAACACAATTCCCCAGCTGTGTAGCGATTCTTATTTGGCTTGTGATCTTGGGTAGATATAGAGGCTTACATGTTCTCTAAATTGTAAGCTCTATATGAAGGGTGTTCTTTAATTACTGACAGCTAATGAAAACAGTTTTTACTGATCTCTCTAATGTCCTGGGAAAGTCTTTACTATGGATTCATTGTATTCTACTTTATATCCCTGATTGAAATGGGAGACCACAAGAGCATAGGGATTTGGTGGAAACTCAATTTTGTTCCTCTGGCTTCAAAGAGAACAGTTGCAGAAATTAAGCTGCGTTGATATTGTGGTCAAACTTTGGTCAGACTGTGGTTATACTTGCATTTATATAGATATAAAATCAGTGCACTTTGGTTTTTAAAACTTCTGGATCTACTGTCAGTACCTAAATCTTGCTCAGTTGATCAGAGGGATCTAATATAACTGTTACATGAAAATAAATATTATTATTAAATCCAATGCTTCATTTCCAGAGCTCTATTATTTGCTCCAAATATTGATACAGTCACTTTGGAAAATGCTTGTAAATGTACAACTGCAAGCATATGATATGGGAAACATAGGTTTTCTATTTCAAAAACATATTTTGTGTTTTCTTTCGTTTCAGACAAAATATTTTGAATCTTTTACTTTCAATATAGAGTGATGCAACTCCTGGTACATCAAGTATTGTAAAAGCCCATTCAGTTGCAGTGCTTTATTTCCACTAAGCACTCCAATTTGTCAGGGATTTTTTTTTTGTTTGGTTGGTTTTTGTTGGGGAGTTTTTTTGTGGGTCTGTTTTGGTTTTGGTTTTTTTTTTTTTTTGGTGGTTTTTTGGTTTTGTTTTTTAATTTGTTTATTTGGGGTTTTTTTCTAGATTTCTGCTGCATTAATTATCAGCTGGTTAACCCATTTCTTCACACAGATGTATTTATTAGCCCTGCAATAGATATCCCTCAACAAGATGTAAAAGCAGGATTCATTCAACAGGAGATATATGGTAGAAGTTCAGATGACCCAGAAAACCAATAAGCTACAATCATAGAAGACTAAGCTCTATTGAATGCAGCAGGGCTTTATGTATGTCCTTACATTCTCTGCCCAGATGAGGAGACTAAGGTATGAATGCTATACTGAAACTATTAAATGCAGCCACAAGATCCTATCCCTCAACTGCTTTCATTTGCAAAATGTGTGCTATGATGTTAAGCTTGACTGAGGCTTTGTCCAAAGCACTCTTCATAGCAAAGACACTTTCCTTCTGCTCAGAAAACGGTGAATAAAAAGACAAATAGAAGTTCCATCAGATATTGCAATCTGCAGATAGCAACAGCCTTTTTTCATTTTACATATCAAAAACTACAGCAGTGATTACTGTTCCTGATTACTACAAGCAAAAAGCAGAACAAGCGCTTTTGGCACACCGGATTCATTGCACATCTGTAATTGGCTAACCCCATCATGTGCATTATTTCATAAAGTTATGTAGACTGCACATATAATTTAAGATATTCATGCTTCTAAAAAAGACCACCTGGAGCTAACCCATGCAACATAAAACATGAATGTAAAAATCATATGGAAGCATTTTATTAAGAACTTTGGAAAAGCGGATGTTGTGGCACTGACTTTTACACAGAAATTTCCACTGCATGAAAATCCATATCATTATAGTGCAAAGTAATTAATTTCATTTTAATTTGAAAGTTTTCCCTGGTTTATTTCAGTATTCCTACTAAAGCAGTAGCTAAAGCAACCATTAATACTCCTCCTGATATATTTACCTCTGCAAGTCTGACGCCCATGCTTTTGCCAAAACCCACTCAGCCAACACTATAAATTTTCTCAACCATGAATTGGAATGCCAAAACCCACCACCTTTTAGCAGGAATGAGGAAAGTCTGTTCTCAACTTAAGGAGTGAATTTTTATTGACATGCTAAGGACTGCTGTACACAGAAAGTCATCCACATTGAAGGAAGAAAGAATAAAGTGAAAAGTTAAAAAACTCTGGACTTTCTTTTAAATATTAATATTCTTCACCAGATTGTTTCATTACAAAGGCTGCATTAAGGATGCATACATGTAGAGAAAGATGCAGAAAGAGAAAGGAGAGAGTCAGCCCTGGAGACCAAATACAAGAAGATATTTTGATATTTCGGGTTTTAGCTCTGGACTCCACAAAACACCTCTAAAATAGCTAAGAAAAAAAAACATATTAAAAGAAGATAAAAATATCCAATATTTACCAAATCATTGCAACTGCATGAGAAAGGAAGATGAGTTGCAGTGTAATAGAATGGAAATGCAGTAGTTGCTGTGAGTGAGAGAAAAGACATCTTTTCTATTTCCTTGCTCTTAAAACACTGTTTGGTTGTTTTCCTATTTAATTGTTAAGTTTCAAGGTAAAGTTCTAGCAATAAACAACTCTTCTAGGGACTGACATTTGATTGACAACATTTTAGAACAAGTATTAATTTGTTATCAGCAGTAAATGCTTTGTGTCTCCACAGAAGTGATGGATAGAACTTTTTATGATACAAATAAAGTACCATGAGAAAGTAAATCATTCACTCATTTCTGCTAACAGAAGTGGAAGGATCTGTTAGGTTCTTTTTGTGCCTTTCTTCATTAAAAAAAAATAAAAAACTGCCACAAAAACCCAAAAAAACCTCAACTTGAAATGCTTTTTCCCATTATTTCTGTTCTGCTTCACAAAAACCCAGAACCTTTCAAAGTCCTTTAACTACAGTAGTCTAGCATATAGGACAGCAATGACTACAATAAAATAATAGCAGTAGTAATAGTAGTAGTCATAGTAATAATAATAACTACAATAGCACCAAAAAACCAACATTCTTATACTGAAAAAAAAATCAGGTTTAATTTACTAAGTTGAATAGATCATTGTCTATAATCCAAACATAATTGTAATTTGGGAATTTTAAATCAGCAATAAAGCCATGTTTAATCTCAGTTTCCTGATGGTCATATCCTGAGCAGATTCTGTAGAAAAACAAATTGCTTTCTTTATAGTAACGTTCACTTTTATCTGCTTTCCAAGAGCAATAATTATACAGTCAATGTGTTTAACTTGGTTCTGCCAATATAACAGTCTTACAATATTTCAAAACCATAATTGTTATGAACTAGGACTCCAAATGCCTTACAAATAATTCCATATAAAATGCAAATTCTAGTTAACTGGACTTTAATTTCAGACATTTAAGCTAGGTTTGTTTGATAAGAATTATTTTCCATTTATCCATGTTTGTTGAAAAATATAATCTTACTTTTATCCCTTTAGTGCAGGAAATTTCGCAGTATCTGCCTATAATGCTTTGAGGCTGAAACAGCTCAGTAGTATAAACTTCGCCACACCAGCATTTGCAAAGTATGGATTTGTATTGTATTGTAACCTGAACTAGAAAGACTTGTAGAATTGATTCTGTAGAAGCAAGCACTTAAATAAACCTTATCAAACTCTTCTGCCTTTTCTGCATAATAAAAAGTTTTATTATACCTAACTGCTAAAGAGTCTATACTGTTTCCAGAAATATTTAACATTTTTAATACACATTTACTCGTTCTTTCTTAAATTCTTCCAGTCCCATTTTATTTTTTTTTCTTAATGTCTCTACTTGTCTCTGCCAATATTCTGCACCTTAGACAGTCCATTTTATCTTGCTATATATATATTTCCCTTTAATGCCATAAGTTTTCTATAAATGCACATCATACTTTTTCAAGTTAATTATTTTACTGTCATTCTGGAAAAGGACACAGTTTTAGAATTTTCAGGTGCATAGGAAATTATAACTTTTTTTTTTTGCTTTAGGGGTTCTAGTCTTAGGGGTTCTAACTCTAGCTTTTATTATTTTATTTATTTATTCTATTATTTTATTCTTTCCATCAAAATTATTCCTTATGATCAGTTTCATCCATCAGTTTCCCCATTAGGCAAACAGTCCCTGAAATGCACAAAGCACATTTGTTGACACCCTCCCTCATTTGCCAAATTTGAAGTCAATCAGGTCATGATCACTTGTCACCAGGCAACCACCAACTGAGCCCCACATTCAATCCATCTTGTCTATGTCAACGAGATTCAAACTGAGCCACCTCATTCTGGCTCCCATATCTTTCATACCAGAAAACCATCAAAAAGTCCACGGGGAACATTCATGTTTTACCACTGACTTCTGGAAATTTTCAGCACTTGGTTTCTGTTACATTCCAAAAAAACTTCATCATCTTTAAGTCATGCAATAGGTTGAAGACTAAGGTACCTGTGCCTATGGCTGCACTGCCACATAAACAGGTTTACAGTGGATGAACATTATGTTTACAACCAGTGGTTGGAACTGATACATAGTCAGAGCACAACAGTAGCCTCTATATAAACCAGGATAAGATTCTCATAAGAGCAATGCCTGCAAGGCAGGGACAAATAAATTACAGGGCCATCTGAATTCTCCAGCATGAGAGCCGAAATTCTGCACAAGGGATCTGGATTTGGAGACCCTTTTCATCTCTAGGAACACCAGCAATTCATCTGCATCACCCTGTTTTCATTTGATTGAGTTTTTCATATAAAACTGTGAGAAACAACATCTTAGGCCAAAAACACTATGGAAGAAAATAATTCTTACTTTGCCCTTATAGATGGTTTCCCTGAGACAGAATTGTGTAGGGGTTCAGAACAGAAGGCTGGTCTTTCTGGAAGCGTTGTGGGCTTTAGCAAGGAAAGGCTTGGACTACCCTGAACTTCCTGCTCCGGAACTTTCCTTTTAAAATATTAAAGGCTAACAACAGGTAATGTTATTTAAAGTGTTTCCACAATGAGGTCATGCAGAAGAGAACAACTTATTCCTCTCTTATAAATGCATACATATCTAGCACAAAATATATTAGAAAAAGATATTTAAATTAATGAAAGTAATTCCACTTGACATTTGGGATAACAATTACCATACTTTCCAATTATCATTATTGCTTGTTTTCTTTCCCAGAGAATTCCAAGTGCTGGACTTATTTTCTCAACCTCAAGCCCTGCAGTATGATATGACGTCAAGTTCATTTTCAGCTTAGACTTACATACTTTGTTTATCTTGAGAATAGAACCTTTGAAAAACATGCTAGTTTCAAGGAAAAATGTGCAATTTTGTTTTAAAGTGTAATTTTTCTTCTTATGGCTATCAATTTTTTTTTAAATCTCTCTACCAATACAGACTTGAAGTAATATTGAGCGCTTTATGGCAAGGAACTTTTCAGAGTTGTATTTACTTACATTGAATAGGAACAATTTGGACAATAAATATTTCAATACACCACAAATACTTCTGAGAGAATCTGATTTCTCCTGCAACTGATATATATTAATTCCAGAGTACAAATGTGTAAAACTGCCTAATAGCAGAATACGGAACACCAAAAGTAGAGATGGCTAAACTAACAGTGACATTTTTACACAACCTACCAGTCAGTCAGTACTATTTATTGAAATCCTTTTTCACTCCTCATCTACAATCTCTCACTCATCTCTTCTCTTACAGCAGAAGTAAGAGGTTTTTTACTTATGTAGCATAAAATGTAAAGGTTTGGCATAGAAAAAATAAAAATTATAAGCTCAACTCAACATATCCAAAGTTGTCTTACATATTCTAGTTTCCACATGTCACATCATTCAACAAGAAATAAGACTCGTGGGCTTGCAAAAACATTTGTATCTCTGAAGACAGAAATTAACACCTCACTTCAAAGAAAAAATAATTATAAAATGATAACTATTTCAGTGTCATCATGGCAAAATATTGCAAAGGATTTCAAAATTAGGCACAGATGACCAGATTATTTTCTGTTTCAAAAGAAACAAATTTTAAAAGTTGGGAACTCTGTTCAAGGCAAAGGGTCATGAGTTTATTTATATAGTGGCAGTGGTCCTGAGTAAGAACCCCAAAGATTGCCCAAAACCAAAATACACAGCATGACTTTTCATCAGCCAAACACACTGAAGAAAATCACCATGCTTCACACTCCTCCTCTCCCTTCCTCTTTCCACTACTAAAAAAAATACAAAAACATGTGGCTTGGCAAAAAGACCCACAATGTAGTGGCAAAGAATATGAAAATTTGCATGATCTTTGAATGCCTTTAGAAACAGTTTGTGCCAAAACTGCAATGAAATTTAAAGTCAATAATTTGAAGACAATATTCCAAAACACAAAGGTCCTCACAAGAGTTTGATGTTGGAACAGGACTACAGGGCCTAGTACCAAAATGCAGAAGAGCATTTCAAGTTCCATGCAACATAAGGCACCACTTTCTGCCTGAACACACAGTAAATACAATTAAAAGACTTCCATTTCTAGACAACTTTCAGAAAACTCAGATTTTAGTTCTAAAAATTGCAGCTCATTTACTGTTGTCTTCAAAATGTATTCCAGAAAGGGAAGACTTTTAAAAGGATGGAAACAGAGGAGAATACTACTTTTATAGATAACACATTGTACATACTTTCAAAGACTAAAAATTTTATTTCTACTGACTATAAGCAATGTCTTGATTATTTTTTTCCACATACATTTACACCCCAGTCTTTAAGAACTATCTTTAAACTTATCTACTATAATTGTGTGTGTATTTGTTTACAAGGACTGAAATGTGCTATACACAGAAAGCCTTAGACAATGTAGCAAAAGGAAAATGACTGAAGTCTGCTGTATTAGAGGATGGAAATTTTTCCATTTTTAGCAAATGTCAAATCATTGACTGTTGCTTTTAAGATTAATATAAGATATAATGGTTTTTAGATCGCCCCTAAATAAAGATTACTATGAATGAAGAAATGATTTACCAATAGTCACCACAATGAGATTTCCTTAAAGGTTACAATCATCAGTTATTTAGCTGAAACACTGCTGAGAATGCCTGGTCATTTTTTGAATAATGCATAATGTTCATTGCAGATTTGATCTGTATTATTACAATACAGATATTTATAAAATAATGGTGAAAACTATCTGTTACTTTCCAATTGCTCAAGATATTTCCATGAAGTAATTGACTCTGAAAATATTATATGGAGTTACCTGAGCCCTCATTTGCAAGCACAACTTGTAGTGATCACCACACAACAGGCATAGGAAAACAAACTCATCAGCCTTTACAGCCTTCTAAGAAAAGCTGTGATAAATACAGGGCCGAGTAAAGGACCTTCCTGAAATACTGAATTAAAATATTTAATTGCTGTACATTATTGGGGGGAAAATCTAAAACTAAGCTTTTAAAATGAATGATTAACAGAAGCAGGCCAATACATTTGGGGGAAGAAAAAAATAGCAGTTACCTATACAATGTAAGTACCCCTCAAATAATTTCCCAAATATCTTTAAGCCTATTCAGAAGATTGCTTGTGCACATACAAAGTGTGTCTAGTGTTTTATTGTAGGTTTATCATCCATACTTCACATGAACGTGCAAGCTATTTATGTGAGCTTGTTTATACATACGAACTTCAAGGGCAGCAAAAAGCAGCCTTAATAAATGAAACAGAATTTCTTTTGATGTAATTTCATGAATGTTTCATCAGAATGTGTTAACAGGTTTCTATGTAAGGAGAACTGGTGAAATCATAAAATATACCTGTACTATACAGTTAAACCTGCTTATGGGGAATTCTTATACAATGAAACACACTTTCATCAAGCATTGTTTCAATATACTGACACATAAATAATACAGTCCTACTTAGCATTAAGCTGAGCACCCAAACAGGAGGAAAAAAATGTCAAAACCCCTTCCTGAGCCCCCATACCCCTTGCACCTAAAGAAACGAGAACCATAGCACTACATGGTTCGAGAGGCAGGGTTATTATTCAGATAGGGTGAACAGACATTAAATGTTTACCCAGCTCTTTCTTAGGGAGAAACATTAATCTAGATCAGACTAGTGATGTTGTTGTCTAAGAATAAGATTTTGTTCTTAAAATTCTTTTCTTCATTAGAATCTTTGCACAAAAAGGAAGATTTGGTATTCAGGTATCTATTCCAGAAGAGGATAATGAAAAATAGATCCCAGATACTCTCAAAATATAAAGAGATTGGCAGAGCTCAGAGTTTCAGTAACACAGGACAGCTTATAGAAGCACAGACAGATCATAGATTGTACAGCAGAGTCCACTTTACATCTACCTTGAAAAAATGTTTAATTGCCTGAGAATAAACTCTCATCCTGTAAAAATGGGGAACATTTGCATATTATATCAGAAGCCTAACGAACCATGTTACACTCATGCCCTGGATGATGTAATTATTGGTTTTTTTTCTTCCATGAGAATTATATATGATGTGGCAGATAATATAAATTAAATATATGAAATGATGGAACTGTGTCCAGCTACTAAATCGTCAGTCTGAATCTGTGCTGCTTTTTACCCTCCATACATCTCTCCATCCATTGAAAATTTTAACTTTCCTTAAATAATATCACTTCCTTTAAATGGAAGAGCAGGTAAATTCCTTTGCACCATCAATACAAGCAACCCGTCATGGACAGCTGTGGGCTGAAAAATAAGATTTTATTTCTACCTCCTCCCTCCACCCTTAAAGGTGGCTTCTTTGTTTGCCATGTGCTGTATACATTCTATCTGGTTTAGTGTAGATTAAGAGTTTGTATTTCATGTTTCATGGAAAAAACCTGAAGTGCTCAAATCTGATATGCCTCTTCCAAATATATGTTTCCTTCAAACTGTGAGAGGAGTAGATAAAATGAAGGAGTATTCTGCGCTGCTAAAGCCAGGACACCCAGAAATCCCAGGTTTGGTAACCCTGATTTCTGTTACTGCAACTTAGTCCCTAATATAAAATACCTATCAGACAGAGATCACACTCATCCAGATGGGTAGCATTAGTTGAAAAAATAATAGATTACCAAAAAAAGTCCATTTTACACAGGTCATTGGAAAGACTATTTAGGAGCAACACACACACAGCCTCTGTTTCGTCGCAACTCACATCTAAAACACTACTTTTGCTCCCCAACTGCTTGTCTGAGCATTAAAAGAGATCTTTTAATACTGAAAACAGTCTATTTTGTTGATAAGTGCCTACTGGCTCAGAAGTAAAAATAATTTCTATAGACATTACAAGAGGATAAATAATATCCTAGTCTGTCAGCTGAAGATTTAAGTATTTGGATGTGATGCTTTCAAACTTCAGAAATATGTGATTCTACCTTTAACCTATAGCCAGAAAGAGATTGAGTTCTCAAATCAAGGAATAATGCCATTTTCCTCTCAAACATATACTTATATAAAATACTACAACAAAGCAACACAATAACAGATAAATAATTTGAAAGAATTTAGTCTACATCACCCAGAAGACTTACAGCTGTTATAGCTACATCATAGGTTTGTTTTTAAATAAAAAATAATTAAAATAAGAGGTTTATTTCACCTTCACATGGTGTCTTTCTCATGCAGACCTCAGATTTCCACATTTGAATCCCTTTAAAGGATTTGATATGCAGGAAAAGAAGAAAGGATGAAGGTAAAAATTTAAATTTAGAGGCTACTGAAGGCTGCCATATTCTATAGTACACAACAATATTTACTCCATACCTTTTACTGATGTATTAGGTGGAGGTCCTTCCATCCTCAAGTTCCATGGGGGATCACCTTGATTAGCAAAGTCCCTCATTTTCAGATAGCTAATTGTAAGTCGGATGATGGATGCCTTGTCAAGCTGGCTGGTAATGGCTGCAGGCAGTGGCAACAACTTTGCCAACTCATAGAATTCAAAATTCTCCTTTCCCCGGCGAGAGCGAGCAGCATCGCGGGACTTTTCCTTCCTCAAAGCTTGTAAACTGAAAGCAAATAAAGAAAGTAGGACATTCATCAGTATTAGTGTTCTGTCACATTGAACCAATTTACTTTTCTCACTGCTGGTCTTCTCTTCAAATTACCACATTTTCAACATGCTGTTGCATATGGATCTACAGAATTCAAGATATATAAAATGGTGCTTCACGCTCTAATGACTGAAACTAACAATAATATTTAAGTGGTGGTCAACATATTATATAACTACTCTTAAATCACTTTAGCCACTTCCTTTTTAGCCTGCCTTTCCTTTGTCAGCTGTCAGTCTCAAGAAAATATCCCAAGAATACTGTGTACTGTGTACATGTGGGGTTTATATGTCTAGGTGCCATTGTTTCTCACTGACTCACTCATTCACCCAATTTTGCCTTAATTTTTGTCATATTCTGACTCTTGGGAGAAGGTTAAAAGCAGATGATTCAAGTGTTTGCCACCTCTGGCAGCCAAGATTATCAAACAGGTTGTACTAACTGCTGAGACACAGAAGTGTAAGTCTGGTGCAATGATGTGAAAATTCCTGTGTTTCATGAACCTGTTCTTTAGGAGTTGTTCAACTGTCTTTGCAGTGGAAGCAGTAACCTTTGTCAGTGGGGTGAAAAAGCTGTTAATACAGTTATGCGATTCACATTTCTGATTGTAATTCACTACCACATACATGGCAGACTGACAACTTTCTGATCAGAATGGACCTTCTGCTTTACATTGAGCTGTTGGAAATGCAAAGACATCCATTTAGTCCTGTTTCATCAATGTATCATTTGCTACGACTAATACAGAGAACAAGGATAGCTCAGATTTTACTCCTGCACTATTTGTTTAATTGGTGTAAAACTTCTGAATGCAGTGGGATGACAATGGTTAACACCTGGGGGCTTTCCTCTTTTTTTTACACAGAGCAAAGTGTTCAATTCAGGATATTTTAAGCCTCACAATACATCTGCCTTGATAGACTCAGTCTGGTGCTGGTGCTGGAGTCTGTCCATCACTGTGCAGGATGAGTAGAAACGGTTCTTGTACCTCATTAAGGGTCTATCTTTCTGCCGTTTCATTTGTTTATCTACTAATTTGATGAAGTTAAAGCCACAATTCCATTAGCTAGTAGTTGTTTTACCACAGAACTAGAATACAACCAGTATACAATGGAATAATAAATGTTTCTCTCCAGCTTCCATAACCCTTCCTGAAACCTTGGATTTATCAACAAAAAAGTCATAATGATGAGATCTACAAAAGCACTCTGACATATGAAGTAAATCAGTAGAATTGAGGTATGCAGATAAAACACCATGAACCTAAGAGGTCTATTCACCTGTTTTTCTAACTTGGGAATAAAGTGAAGAGTTTCTCTTGCTTTATTATTCATAACCACCTGCATTTTTGTAGCCATCTCTGCCACTTCAGTCTTGGTAGGGCATATCAGCTGGGCCCTTAATACACAAATTAAATCTCTCCATGCCAGTTCCCTTAGTATGGTTAACATGTTACATTCCCTACACAATTCCATACCAATAGCAACTATATTTAAAAAGACGGTCTGGCTAAGAAATAGGAATGGTGAGATAAAGGTATGGGAGGAAACAGCACATCCTTACCCACAGATAAAGATAGAGAATTCTACTGAATGATATAGTAAAATACATACTTGGTTTTATAAACTCTACATGGAAGGCTAGCACCTTGATTTGTAAACTATATTCTAGGAAAAAAGTACCTGAAAAATAAAATTTCACAATGCTCATTGTAGATGCATCTCTCTCAAATTTCAAATTTTAGATATCTACCATCATGGATATCTCTCAAAAGGTACATTAAATACAACAGATAAAAGTATTTAATGTATACACAGACATGGGAGCTACAACTCTGTGAGGTATGAACTGTCCAATTAATTCCAAGGAAGTAGTATGCCACCCCAAGTTAAATATATACAACAGCGACACAAGGAAAAGGCAGGCAAATGTCTCTGCACAATTGCTTCCAAGTGAAAGCTCGATTTCATGGCATAAGACTTGACCTTTTCTACCTGTCACCACCTTTTTTTCCTGGAAGCCAAGCCTGAGAATTCAAGTCCCCAAATCAAGTTAGTAGAAGAACTGAGATTATAGACCTGTTCTGAAACTGCACCAAGGACCTTCTTCCCAAAGCACTTAATTATGTCCCTATGTAAAATGGGAGATTGTTAAAGACCCCTAGTAAAACAAATCAGAAAAATCACAGATCTCAGCAACTTCTGAAACTGATAAATGAGTGGTGGTTAGAAATTGAGTGGTCATAGAATATTTTTTAGAAACACCAAAGTCTAAATCCACAGTTTACAAGCCCTATAGAGGCTTCAGGAGATTGCTGAAAATAAGTAACATACTGGAATGTAGGATTATGTAAAACATTACTGGATCAGTAACACCCTGCAATGGAAGTCAGTTGAGCTGAAAAGTGAGGCTCCATGTGTCAGCAAACAGAAATATTTGAAAGGCACCTATGGTTATTCAAAGTCACACAGTAAAAAAAGTAGAAGGGATGGGTAGCTGACATGATAAACAAAAGAAACTCTTGAGAAACAGTATTGAGAATAACTCACTTTTTCTCCCAACCATTTGTTATATTTTCATTTGTGGAAGCTTCATAGGGTGAATCAAGTCAAGGAATTTGTGACTTGGAGCACTTCTCTTGGCACCAGTGCCATTAAGCTAAATTAAGAAAGGGTGTCTGCGAATATGTGCACACAAGTCCTGATTTCTACTCCATGTAATTCTACTAGGGAAATACAATGTACTGTTGGACACTGCAGTTATGCTGATAAAATGGGTCCTTAACTTGGGAGCAGTGATTTCCTCAGCAGGATGCAGGAATTCATTAGATACAACCTAAACATCGCTGTTAATCCTCGCTGGCACCTGTGATTCTGATAGGCAACATCAGCTTCCTTGTCAGATGCTCTTAATAAAGCAACATACTGGCACTAATAATCCCAAGAGGATGCTAGAAAAGAGGAGTGTGAAGCTCCCAACAGCAAGCAGTGATGCTGACACACGACCAAAATTCATCTTGTTCCTATCATATGACACCTGGAACTAGAGGGGTTCTTGGAACATAAATGAATTTGTTAAGTGTCAGGCTGCAAAAACTTAGAAATATACAGTCTCTTCTGCTAATAAGAAAAATTAAAGTGTGGGAAACTATAAACATGTTTACTAAGTGGCTTTCAAAAACAGTCAGAAAGCACCAAGAAAGCAAGCATTACATGTTTGAAGAGTTCTCAAATAACAGAGAAGATCCCCCAATAATCAAGCAAATCTACATAAAACATCCACAGTACCAAGAGAGTAATAGTGGGAAATATACCTGAGGGGTATAAATATTGCTCCCTCTTTGCCTTCTGTGGAGGAGGGATAGTAGCTAAGGCAATTGGATCAGGGTGCATCAGGCTACAATGTAAAAGGATGATGTTGTCATACAATGGTGAAACTTCATGCATTTCCTTAAGAAGACATTTCTCATAGAATTTCCACGTACAGAGTCCTCTAAAGAAGACTAAGAGGTTTCCAGCTGATAGCTCCTGATAATTCTGAGAAGCAGGACCATATAAACAGGATATTTCATGGCTTGAAGTCTAATGCTATTTTAGATATGGTTTCTAAAATATATTTTATTTTTCCTTTTAGGGCCTTTCCAGATGGACTGATATACAGGTGGTCTGGCTTTTACAGATGAAAGGGTACAATAAATACTACCATATAATTCTAAAATTGTATACATGACATTTCTAAAGTAGATTTTGTATTGAAGACACAGCAGATGCAGAAGACATGATAATATGGTGCTGCATAAAAGTTTTATTGGTACTCGTAATTCACTTGTGATTTCATTGTGCTTGTGGTCATTCCAAGTTTAACCTGCTCTATATTTTATTTCACATAATTTTATATACTTTACATTCATAAGGATATACATGTATTTATGTCTGTGTGTATCTCACAACCTTCACATGTCTGACCAATTGACATCTGTCACTTTAAAGTTAGGACTATCACAGATCCTAATTTTTGGAGCATTTAATAGCAATCAAACATATTACAGGATATCAACAGATTTACTGACCTAGACAAGGGTTTTTTAGCATATGTTCACAGAATCACAGAATATTCTGAGCTGGAAGTGACCCACAAGGATCATCAAGTCCAACACTTAAATGAGCGGCCTAGATGGGGATGGAGTCTGTGATGTTGGCGTTATTACCACCATGCTCTAACCAGCTGAGCTAAACTCAGGGTCATAACAATACCTCACTTCTGTGTCTCAGTTTGGGCAGGAAAAATCAGTGAAATAATTTAATTATGTGAATTTGCATTTTGAACAAAAAGAGGGGAATAGTTGCAGTTACAAATAATTTTTACTTGCAATTTCAAAATATAGTTTGGAAAGTGGTGGTTTGCAGACTTGCCCAGTTTTAGAAAGGCAGCTCACATTTACATTTCACCCACACTGTTCCCTCAGACCTGATGCAGGAGAGACCCCCCAGCAGAGTTTCTCAGAACATCGGTCTCCCTCTGCTCAGCCCCACGTAACAGCACTGCTGGGATTTACAGTACCTTCATTGGACTTGTCACAAATAGAGATTGGATTGCAAGCAACAGCCATAAAACAAGGTTTGAGGGACAGATGGACTGCTGAACTCGAGATATAGGGGCTTGAGCCAATGGACAGCTTATCTGTGTTGTGCTTTCATAGTTACTGCTCATTTCCATTCACAAGAACATTTCCATTCACTCCTCTGCTTCACAAGCAGAGAAATATGGCAAAGTCTCACAAAGGATGCACAGTATTTTTGAGAATGGCATTGAAATCCTTCCCCATTTCAGTAGAAATTTTAGAAATGCAAAAGTATATCAGAACAGAGCAGTTTTTCTTACACACTAAACATTTTCATACTCCTTAGCCCAGCTGTTACTGAGCAGTAGTGAATGTCTTAAGCCTCTAACAACAATGTGGATTAGTAGCAGCAACTTCAGATATCGTATACAAATAACACTTAATATCTAATAATGTTTATAACAGGCTTTATAAAGAAAGAAGCACTATGTGTCTGTGTATATTTTTCTATTAGTCTAGTCTTTTAAAGTCAAGGATCGAAAGGTCCACTATAAACAGGATCCAACTGTCTGAAGGAGAAAGTCAGATGAATGTTATAACCATTTCACAGAAAAGAAATCAGATATAAGGAAAGGCTCTGCAACATTAGAGTGCACGATCAATCTGCTACAAAAATATTTGGAGATAAGTGATCCAGCCCCTTCAGCCCTCCAAAAGAGACGTTAAATTATACATGTCCCTTTGTGCATACTCTTTCCCAATATAAAAAACACAAGCAGGCTTACTTTGCTAGTGAGCATAGCTATAGCACTACATAAAATAATAAATTTATGCTGCTCCTGAGTCCATAGATGTGAATTTGTGCAATTCTGTATCAATATTACTAGAAAGATCCTCTTTTTTTCTTACTTTGTTCCACACTAATATGATGTGACATAATATTACCATACTTTGGACATTTTTGTATTTAAATCAACTTTAGGTCCCTTCCTCTGTTATTAATAACCTATTTACATAATTTATGTATTTATATTATACAATGTAGTGGATCATTATGAAAAATTTACTAATAGAAATGTTTACACATTCTGATCTATTACCAAAATAATCCATTAACTGTTCCCTCAAAGCCACATCCTTCAGAATCTTTTCTGGGGCTTCAAGCTGACCAGTGAAAACAAGGAGGGCAGTTAAGTCAATTTAAAACAAGTACATTTAAAATCTGACTTTTAATGTCTGGGCAATTCATTAAGATAATGTCCTGCTCTACTGATAGGTGACCACCCATAAGCCATGTTCTGTCATATAAAAATTTTCTTTCATTTCACTGATGTTGTGGAACAATTAAACTTCTAATGAAGTTCAAAGAATGCAATAGCATCAATATTTAGGTGACCCAATTATTTGGAATATTTATTGATTTTACTTCTATAGGAATTCTTCATATTCCTGATGTTTTCTAAAAGTTAATTGTGGCATCTCAGAAACACTTTTCAATCCAAGCGGATATTAATCTGAACAGCAGTGCACATTTTCAGACTCCAAAAAATTATTTAGACTGTAGGAAAGATGAAGGAGGTAAAGGAGACCAACCTGCCCTGCATAATTGCACATATTACAGTTGAAAGGCCAGTTTTGGAAGTCAAACGTCACCATTGGTGGTAGCATGAGCCTTAGGCTTGCTATTATCAATTTTTTTTGTTCTGTTTTTCTAAAGGTTATGCCCTAGAGACTTCACAAATACGCATGAAACTGGATATTTTTTAGTATAGTAGATCCAAAATACAAAAGAATGAAGCAAGAGAGCTAATGCTGCTGTAGATGTAAATTAAAAGAAGAAAAAAATCTGCACTCAACCTTCTAAGACTAATTCAATTAGCTCTGAAAAATTGATAATGAAAGTATGTTAATATGCTTACCTCTAATTTCTACACTACATTTTGCTATCTTTGGGGATTTCTTTTCTTCTAAGACAACTTTTTGACTTGATATTTTTCCCTTTCTTTGTTTTTCTTTTTCTTTCTCCTATCCCATTTGTAGATTTCTTTTCACAAAGATTGTTTCTGAACTGAGAGTGCAAAACTTCAAGACTAATAACAGTTATCAAAGTCTAAAAAAGGACACTACTTTTGTGAGGGGAAAACCTCCAAAATCAAAAGCCACATTAAATTTTACCTTCTTTCTTTTTAAGTAGATCTGAGAAGCCAGACGGCAGATTTTTATGGATTTTTCTACTTGTTTGCTTAGGAGATCCGAACATTGCTCAGTCTCACTATTTATCAATTAATCTAGCATGCAGCCTCAAAGGAGAAAGGTCGACTTGTGTTAAAAATTCATCCATCAAAAATTCATCAAAGACTTCATCATTTTAACTTGCGAACCTTTGAACACCTACATACTTGTCAGATCTGTGGTCATAGTTAACTGGGATCTATAGTTACCACAGTGCCTATACCTGCTCTGACACGAGCTGCATGAAGAGACTTTCAGGTGAAAGTGCAGTACATAACCAAGTGAGGCAGACTCTCCTAAAACTGCTCCTTCTATCAGACAAAGGATACCTAACATCTGACTAAGTTCCAAGTTGGTAAAATCAGACTGTTTCAATGACCAAACACTTTTCAGGGGAGCAAATTTTTGCCCCATCATAAAAAATCACCACTCTTACAGACAAGAATTTGCAAAAAAAAAAAGTGCTAAATTATCTGATAGTATCATCCAGGGCCTAGTTCAGAAATTAAAGCCATTTAATGCTGTCTAAGAAAAAATAATGTTTTGAGACTTTCTTTAATGTGTGAAGAAAGCTGTATAGTATATGCTAGAAGTTAAAGCTGGAACCTTCAAGTTCAAGGTAAAAGCTCTGCTGCTTAACTAATGCACTGCTCATAGCTGTCATCATTAATTTATGTTAGCCTCTGTAAACATCAAGAGTATAATAGGCCAATTTCACAACTAAATATAGATGCACATTTTGCCCTTATATAAATGGCAGATTGCTGCTGTAGATCATCACTGCAGCAACACGTCAGTAAAGATGCACTGTTCGATGGTCTGATGCTCACACAATATATAAAACCAGTTGTAATGGTTGTTTGGAAGCAAAGTGTAACATAGCAGCAAAATTTCATTTGTTCCACAAACTCAGGATATATTAAGCTTGGCTGACAAAGACTGTTTGATGTGCTAAATCAGTTTGACCTTCATTTTTGCTTTATATTTCTCATTTAACACATGAAATGACCATTATTTTTTCACCATACAGGGAAATATGACAGAACTGATTTCTATTAAAACCTTTCTTTTCCTTCTACAAAGAAAAAATTATTTTGCCAAAAGTGCTTTAGCAATTACTGCAAAACTTATAAAAAAATAATACCTATATTAAGCCAAGCTTTTTATTATATCAGTAAGACTTAAACTTGGTTTTTAAGTATTGTGGTTTCACAGAAGAGGATTCTTTTGTTTAAAATATATAAAAATGGTTCAAGGAAATGGTTTGTGTATGCTTGAACTAATTGTTAAACTGAATGTTTTATCACCAGTAAGTATCTTTGTTGAACGGTTTAAATAACAGGATTTACTTCTAAAGTGAGTCATTAAAACATAATAATAGGAACATGGCAGGTTTTTGAAGCATTACAAACTTGCCATCCTGCACAATCTTTTAAAACTGATGTACACCTTGACAGAGAAGCCTTTAAGTGAGCTATGATACACTAGTTCAAATCCAAATTCTACAACTAGAACACTAGTGTTTTCGTCCTTTCTTTTCTTCCTATGTTGAACTAAGCAATTGCCAGCCTCCTGATAATAGAGAAACCTCAGTTTTATCAAGCAATTTTGCAGCACCCAATAAACAGCACTTTACCTTGGAGCAACTTGTACATTTCACACCTTAAATTTCTATTTACCAAATCAGCTAATCACTTCACAATTGAACTTCTCAGAACAAAAAATTATCAATTAAAGTGGTTGAAACTCCTGCAAATTATCATTTAGGAATGAAGTAATTGCTTTCATCAGGGCAGAAAAGCCCGCCAGAACAGAAATGTCACTTCAGATTAGTGTTCTCACTCCTGAAGCTATGGATGACACAGCTGATATAAGACTAAATGCCAAGACCAATCAATTGCTTTTGTGGCTCTGTTCTGAGCTGCTGTAAAAGGGGCCATTTTCTAGGATCTACTCTTCATTATAGTAAATGCTATCTCCTTGGTAACATAATTCCATTTCTCATAAATTCCGTCTGAGAGCATTGTCCTAACAATGGATGTTTGTGGAAAAGAATGCTGTTGGTTTAATGCAAAGAAATTAAGTGTGAACGGCTGTCAAAGTACTATAGCTTGCTTGTTCTTAAACATAAATTGAAGTCTTTACATTAAAAACAGAATACTTTGGCGGAAATGAATGTTCTGAACTAGTGTGATATATTGCATTTGGAAGTGATGTATCTCTGATTGAGAGTTTAGACTTATTTTGAATACCTATGTTCTGTCTATAGTGGGCACACTCATCCCTAGCAGAGATTTGTCAGTTTAAGAGTGAGTAGATAAACACTCCACTTATTTCACAGCAGTGCAGTTAGGAAATGTGAAACGCACAAGAAAACATGGTCTCATTATCATATGACATGCTATTTGTTAGCAGACTCATCTGTGTATAAAAGCTTTCTTTGAACTGAGCCCTTACTGGAAATATCTGTATTTCAATTTGTACTGTTCAGCTTCCTAAAATACTTAGAATCTGAGTTATGGTCTCCAATTAAAAGGATATCTGAGAAGCTAATTTGGTGGAACAGCAGCAATTTCCTGCACTGCTCTCCTCATGACTGAAGTTTGGAAACAAATTCAAGATTACAGATTTTCTTTCAAAACAGGATGAAAAGTATTCCTCCCTCAATGAGCATAAGCAATTCCAATTAACAACAGCAAGACTTATGTGACAGGAGAATATATTGCCACATATGTAAAGAAGCAATTTATCCAGCATTAAGAGGAAAAGTGCAAATTTATTGTAGCATTTCTATGGGTAACCAAAGAGCGAGCACAGGTAACACTGTTGCCAGATTTTGACTGTAGCCCAGAATGACGGCAATCACATTAAGGTATGAAAAACTGCACCCATTAGGTGATGTGGGGAAAACAAGAGGACAAGAGAGACACAGTGTCACTGCGTGTCACATCTGCCTGCCCAAAGTAAACATTGTACTTTCAACCACAGAGCCAGCTAGCTTCAGCCCAGGGTCTCCTCATATGCTATCTCATATGCCACACTAGAAATGCTATATAGCATCCTGCACTTTAAATATGAGCTTTACAGTTTGGCCTAACTATAAGCTACATAAATAAATCTCTCTGAAGTGAACAAAAACTCTCCAAACTCTGATTATACTCCTTTAGTGAGTACTGTCTTTAAGAAGGAACACTGAGGGTTAGAGTTTTTATCTGCTTCTGAATTAATAGCTGGTTTTTTCCTCACCTATGTTAGAGCCATTGCAGAAATTTTTGCTGGAACATTTATATCAGCTATAGCCATTATTTTCCATAGGATTATTTTACCAGCTCTGAAATAAACAGCAGCACAGGTGAAAACATTTTTGTTTGATATTTTTATAAAAGTTTTGTTTGCACCAGGTAGTTTATCTGTACTGTTAAGTTTCACTACTGCCAAAAGGCCTAAGAGAACAACGTTGCCTTCAGGCAACTCAAGTTTGCTCTTTATAGATGACCAAAACAGGGATTTTGTTAGAGTTGGCTGTGCTCTCTGTAACTATCCACTTCAATTGAGATCCCTGAGCCAGGAAAAAAAGGCAAGAATTCCAACCTCTCTCCCTCACTGCTGCCACATAAATCTCTTAGTGGTGTGTTCTCAATTACTACAATACCAAGACCCTTTTGGAAGAAAATAACATTTTTTTTTATCTCCTTAGCCTTTATCTCCTTTATCTTTCTTACAATTATCATCCTCATCATCTCCATACTCTCTCCTTTCCATCTAAAAATTATGTTTGCACTGATGGGCCCATGCAGAGCACACAAAAGCTGTAGTTTTGAACCCTGCTCATGGGAGTCTTTGCAAGGCTTTACATGAAGAAGGGTTGAAGGGATATGGGATACACTGGGACTGCAGCCCAAAGGAGCTATTCCAGAGTCCCAGCTGAGCTATCTGAAAGCTGACAAAGTATAACTTCAGCAGGACAGTCAGTGAGCTACAGAACCACTGTCAGCCTTCCTTCCCTGCATGTTTTCTGCTGCCTGTCATAAAAACAGTACTGACAGAGATCACATTGTCATCAATACTCAAGCTACCTAGTTTTAAAATATCTCCAAGTACATCTGAAACCCCCCCCCCCCCCAAAATACAAACACAAGCAACAGCTGGCGTGGACGGTGGTATAGCTACCTTTGTTGAGTGCTCAAAACCAAGTAGTGCATGCAAAACTTTTACTCTGCAGTCTTAGAAGACCCTGGTGCCTCCAAAAGCTGACTGGTGGATTTAGTCAAGCCTATTTTCCCAGAAGCATGAGATTCACTCTCCAAGGTGCAGTGTTAGCTGCTGAACCATTGACTCAGTAGAGTATGAATGAGCTTCAAGGCCTTTCACTTTTACCCCCTTGCTTGAACCCTGAACAGTTTAGTATAAATTAGTGCCAGTAGAGCACAAGACAGCAACATTTCCACAAGCAGGCATCTCTCTCACCTGTACTACCAATGAATTAGCTTTTCTTACTGCTTACATATTCCAGGACAGGCTACAGCCTTCACCAACTTCCCTTGCAGAGGGATTACTTTTACTTTCCATTTAATGCTCTGGGACGAGGAACAGCTCTAAGTGCCACATACACTGGTAAAGGGCAAAAAGTCACACAAAAAAAGATACTGTTAGTTTTTCATCTGTTTCAATACATTGGGGTAAACATGAAGCCCACACTGCTTGCAGAAGAATTTCCTCTTTGTTCCCTTTACAGATACCAGTACTGGTCACACACATGATTGGGCTTAAGTGTTTCCTAAAGTGCCAAGAAGAGTCTGCTGTCAAAGGTTATGCACTCAATCCAGGGGGTGCCACATGCACTGGTAACTGCTGTGCTGGAGGTATGTCACCATGTATTTTAACTTTCAGCAGACTCAAGATTTAATTTCTAAACAAAGTTTTCAGATATGGTACAGCAAAACCCGATTCTCCTCAGAGACCACTTTAATTAGTCAGAGTAGACCTGATGACACATGCATTTTTGACCAAAGTAGTGATATGCCAAAACCTTTCCTTAAAACACATTAATCATCAATTACAATCCTTGAACTTTAAGGAATAACACTTAGACAAAAGTCTCAGAGTTTTAACAGTTGATGTAAATCTCATGCCCTAAGTAATGCTTATATTCTTTAACAATATTCAACTACCAGCAAGATTAACAATATCCTAAATCCATCAGGTACATCAAAGGCATTAAAATGCTCAAGGCTCTGAAATACTGTCCAGCAGCTGCCATGGTCACCTCTCAACCTAGTAGTGAAAGTCCTTGCTAAAACAATTCCTTAAAAAGGGCCAACCAGTCACAGAGATGAGAAATCTGGGCGACACTAAACCACAAAACAAAGCATGATGCAGAGGCAGTGGTCCCTTCTGGAGAGCTCCCTGCCTTGAGTGACCTCTTAATTAGCCAGCAGATAAAACACCTTCCTGCAAAGTCTTACAGGTCTAGATCAGAGAAGAATATCATGACTATCTAGGAACTATCATTAATGTGAGGAAGGCCATACAGCATTACCCTGTAATTCTGTTTTCTTTTGCAAAAGTATCAATCCTAATCTGAAAACTCCAAGATGTAAAGAATTTCTATTGCTAAGCAGCTGCACTGTTTAAATTAGCCCCACCATTAACATTTTGTGTCTTTATTTCCAATTTCAACTTTGCTGAGTTCAGCTTTCAGTTACTGAATCTTGCAATTCTTTTGTCCACTAAACAAAAGAAACTCCAAATATCTGCTATCTTCTTCCTGCCTGGCTAATTATGGTCCACGATCAAGTCACCCTCTTAACCTTCCCTTTGACAAGACACTGGATTGATTAAACAAACTGAGTCATTGTATGTTTTCCAGTGTTCATTTTAGATCTCTCTTTTTTTTTTTTAACATAAAAAAACCAAAGAGATTTCAACACTGAATGCAGCAGCATCATCATTACCATGTTCAATTCTTTAACTGATACATTTAAAGATTATTTTACTCCATATCTGAAAGAGCATTGTACTGTGCTACATTGTTCTGCTACTACTCATAAAAAACTTAATTTGGGGTTCACAGGAGAAAGAGGCACTGAGAAACAGCTTTGAACTACATTGTCAGTTATGTGCTTCTCCCTGTGTTATTCTTGGCCAGTCATGGTTTTTATGTTGCAGAAAAGGAAACATAAGCTATAGAGCATGTAAAATGAGAGAAAAATTCTAATTCATTAATGTGAGAGAACAACATATTTTCTCTCAGGCATGTAGAATTTTCTCAGTTGAATCAAGGCTGAGCTTCTGCAGTCACTTCTGTATTTTATTTCTGAGGGATAAAGGAATTACAAGTAGGCAAGAATTTCTTTTATACCACCTCAGAATTTTTGGTGTCAAATGGCTAAATCAGGCTAAAATGGCTGAACTCGGAAACAAGAAGAAACATTCTGTAATATGATGAACTCTTGAGATAATCCCCAAAAGTCATTATTGACAGAGATCCTCAAGACAATTAAGGTAAGATTTTCAGAACAACACAATGCTGGCAAACCCTGCTCCCAGAGAAAACAGGTACCAAATGTTGTGTTTGAAAATGCCACACTGCTGTATTCAAAACCTGTCCTCACAGGGATAATGCCAGGTAAACTAGAAATACTTGGGAGTCGAGGAAATTTAGACCCCTAAACACTGAATGTTAATCTTGCATCTTACCTGTTGATAGATCTACAAGCTCATCAGAAGAGGAAAGTGGTGCAGACACTGCTAGGCTGCTAGCAATAGCTACTGAGTGATGCTTAAAACCAGCAATTGCTTAAGGTTTGTGGGTGAGAGTTTAGCTACAGAAAAGAAAGAAGAAAAGAAGCAACCATCACAAAGAGCTATTATACCTGACAGACTCTGCACAAGACAGATGAAATGTGAGCTTCAGTATTCAAAAGAGAAAGGATACAATCATATGTCTGGTTAACTTACAGGAAATAGTTCCAAAGACAATTTTATACTAACTACAGTGATTTGAGCAATTTTTAAAAATAATACCAACCAATTTCTCTCCATTATACTCTGCTGGCAGAAAATAAAACATTTTTCTTTTAAATGATTGCCTCTGGTTTTGTTAAATCATGCAGCCTGTCAACATGTGGTCACCAGTTTTACATGATCTTTCTGCCTCTCTGGAAAAGAATGAATTTGCAGCCTGGTCTGTGATATAAATACATAATCTGGCATCAGTTAAAGTTGCTGCTATTATGACCAAAAAAAAAAAAAAAAAAGATAAAAACATAAGAAATAAAAACATCCATAATACTGTAATATGAAAAAAAAAAAGAAGTCAAAATGATTCATTTAACATCAAACATGACAGGGGTTTTGTTTTTATTAAATACTATGTATGGCAATTCCTGCTATTGAAGAACTAAAAGGAAGAAAAAAAGAAGTAAAGTCTAATTCTGTCACCAGATGTGCCTGCCCAACTTCATTGATTTCAAAGGACAACATAGACCCTTAGTGCTAAGCGATTTTGTAAGAGTAAATATTTGAAAAACAGAATTAGAAAAAAATGTAGAATCCTTCTTTTGGTACACAGTTGTTTCAGGAAGCTCACAGTGGCTGAACAAATTAAATCTCCAACCTTATGCTGTCAAGTGGGAATCATGTCCTAATAATCCTATAACTGTTTCATTGGGATATAGCCTCATCTCAACAATGTGACTAAATGGAAAAATGAATAGAGAACAAAACACAGAAAGATAAAACACGTTCAATTTTACTTTACTAAACTTATGTTGAATTAACCTTTATGAGACACTGTTTTTACTCAGACAATTTGACTATTTAGCTGTCCTTTCAAACCAGGGTTTTCAGGTTTGCCTTCTTTTCTAAACTCCTTTGTAAAATGATTACAGCATACTTCACAATATCCTTTCATCTCTTCTTAGGGATGAAGCGATACACAGAGTCAATCTTTATAATTAAATCATGACTGTTGTCAACAGCAGTTGCTGTGATTTCAGCTTATACAGCTATTATTTGTATTCATAGGAATGCCCGCTTCAAAATCACAAGACAGGAAAAATCATGCTCTTAAGAGCAAGGGAGAAAAAGCAGCTGAAGTGTTCCCCATAAGGCAGAAGGAGTCAAGGTATCTGTGTGATGTCTAATGCCTTCCAGGCACTTGAAGACTCTGCTGAGCAACAGGGTTTACTGTAGCTTTAATAAGGTGCAAATGCTAATTCCCACACTGCTAGCCTGCTGACAGATACGACTGACATGACAAAATGGGATCTTGACTATTGTGGTTATATGACCTGTGGCAAGGGCTGGTAAGGATACCCCCGTGTGTACTGATCCCCCCAGCTGAGACTGTCCCCTGCAGAGAAATCAGAGAACAGGAGTCTCATCATTGCCTCCAGCATCCCTGAAAAGTGACAGCCACAAACAGACCAAAACCAGTGCCAGAAATCTGGCTGAATATAAGAAACTTTTTCTACCAAGTAGTTTTTAACTGAAATGCCAAAACCACTAAACAATTCTAGAGTGTTCTATTAATGACAAGTATAAAAGAAAGTATTAGCCTAATATGCAAGAACAATAAACGTTAGGAGAACATTTGGGCAATAAAAAGTGATGACTGTGTGACAGTAACAGAACGAGACAAACCCGGGTAGAAGTTTGATTTTCTGATTGCTTCAAGATTTGTTTAGACTTACAGCCTTTGAAAACTAAGAATTCTTGTGCCAATTTTAAAAGTCTTATTTAAATTATTTTATGATTTCAGTTTACATTAAAATCTCAAACAAAATAGCATGGATGCTTTGTGTGGCCATCTGCTACTTTCATCAAGTGTCTGTAGTGACGAAAATGAGGATTCTAGTAGTTTTACTGCAGAGATAATTGAAGCCTTTCTAAGAATAATTTCTATTCAGTCCTTTAGAGCCAAATTTTGTCCTTGGATCTGCACTCTATCTTGTAATATTGGAACGTGGTCCTTGTTTGAGCAGTTAATATCAGCATCTGAGTATAAAATATGAGATACTAGTATTCTTTCATACTTTTGCATAGATGATATAGTCTGTGTTACATATTTTGGCAGATGCTTTTGGGGCATGCTGAGCACAGTTTTATATTTAAATTATGCAAATAATGCCAATAGGAAAGGCTGTTTGTTGGTGATCCGAGCTTCTAATTTCAGTCCTACCACTTATTTCCAATATAATCAAGAGCCAAGCAATAACTGGCCTGGTAGACTCACAATATTAACATGCCAGAAAAACTTGCCACATTCAGTTTAAGTAATACATTTTCAAATCCTCACAGATACCAGACCAACCAAAAAAGTTTATTCATAAAAGTAATCCATTAAATTCAATGAGATTATACATAGATCTCGTAAATAAATCTGAATTTATCATTCAGATTTAGGCAGGCAAGTCCAGCTTGTGGGTTAGGTGAGACGGAATTCTGGGGTTTTTTTAAATTGCAGTTCTGAAAAATATTTTTATATCTATAAAAATACTATGTACTTGTTGTATTGACGTTGAATTGAATATGTAGTCCCTGTACTGAACACTTTTAAAAACCTAAGTATTTCAGCCTCATTGCTATGGGTTGCTGCCTCCCACTGCTTTTACTGCAGCTGCCAGAGCAATGCTCATATGAGCTGGGAATGTTCCAAAAAGCTGCTTCCCTTTCTTTGCTACAACTGCTTATCAGCTTTCTAACTGGCCCCATATCACAGCACCTCATACCCTATCATGACACAGAAAACAGTTGCTATTCAGTTTGTCTCTCAGTAAATCTAAGGAAATCTGAGCTGACCTTGTCTTAGGGAGCACTTCCTCAAGGATGTTCTCTTTCCCCCAACATGATTAAAATAGCCAAGGAGAAGAGAGGAAAAATAAAAAGAGAAAAAAGGGGGGAAAGAAAGAAGAGGGAAATCTGAGAAAAGAAAGTACATTTAGCTTTTCTGCTAGAGACTGAAAGACACATGAGGGGTCAGCCCTGCTATCGACATCAACATAAGCCAACTGGGAGTTGCTGGTGTACAGTGAGCTCCCATCAGCCTCAGAATCCAGGACACACAGAAACACAGGCATTAGGATGAGGTATAGAAGCTAGCTCTACTCATACCAGCGTGTGAACTCTCCCTACAACACTTGGGGGGGTGTGGATATAGATTTCTTTTTGCTCCTGGAAAAGAAAAGGTTAAAATTACTGCAAGATTTTGACTGGATTATTTTACAGGTTTCTTAAACCAGTTTACCACATGGATGTGTAAGTGCCCATATAAGCAGGGTGGCACGGAATGACTGAGAGCACATCTCTGAGCACTACCAGCTTATCATATTCATGAAGCAAAGGCGATGATAGGAGCAAGACTACATACTCAGCTGAAGCTGTCAGAACAATAAGGGTTGCCAGAATGAAACTGCCCACTTGGAATCTGGCCATTCCTTTAGAAATGCTTACTTAGAAGTATGAAAAGTGCTAAACATTAATAAACACAGCCAGGCAATATCTTAAATTCTCTCCCAGCACCATCAGCAACCTAAGGCTGTGTGGGGGCAGTGGTTTGTTTTGGACTTTGGTGGAACTCAACCATATAATGAAACCACAGACACAGAAGAAAATAGATTTCAATATAATTGACAGCATATGTTTCTATATCTCTATTCAGTAGCTGATAGAAATAAATAATACACAGCGTGCCAGTGATAACCACGGCAAATACGTCAGCCAACTTCCTGAACTGCATTCTAATGGGATCTCACAAGAGATCTATGCCAGGTTCCTCAGGGCCCCTGTTCACTTGATTTCTTTCTCTTCATAGTGGTTTGTAAAAATGCAGCATAACTTATTTATTTATTCTGTTTTCCAGATTCAAAAAACATTTTGTTGCTCTAAAAGCTTTTTTTTTATAATCTGCTAGTCTAGCTTTTCTAGCTTGAAACCTTTGCTTTTGTTTCTTAAAATACACAACAAAGCCTTTGAATTAAACTAAAGTTTGACTAATACCAAGTCCTGGTTAAAAAGAAGTAGATAGTACCCAAATTAACATTTTCTATGAGGCTGTTCAGATGTGTAGCCCAATGGGGTCTGCCTGGTCTTATGAGCTGTTTACATATCCTTAAGCCATAAAAGGTCCTGATAATAAAACCAGCTCTTTATCACATTTTTTGACCCTGCAACCTACTAGTACAATTGTGGAGGCTTAAATTAATGAAAGCATTATTTTAATCCATGCATCCAAATGCATTTTTTATTTTATGCTAGAATATAATAAACTTCATTTTTAACATTAAACAATATTTAATAGTGCGTGCTATCTATTTTATAATAGCAAGTGCAGTTATGATTTCCTATACTTCTTCGCAATGTAGTGACTCCACTAACTTCAAACATACTGCAACCCCTGCTCTGGGTCTTGCCAGAGTTAAGGTGCATAGAGATGTATTCTAACGTAGGTAAAACTGAAGCACAAATGATGAAAGTTCAGCATCAATTCCCCTGTGCAGGGCTTGTCTCATAGCATGTTCTGCTCTGCTCATACCAGGTGACTATTGCCATTAGATGCCAAAAACCCAGCTGGGGATTGTCACAACATCTGGTTCCCTGCAGTACTCAATTTCTTCTAAATGTGCACACCTCTGAGTGAAGCACATCCAGAAATACACAGCAATTTTCCCCTTAAAGCATGGAACATTATAACCAAGATTATTTCAAAAGCTTAGTTCACAAGAAAACATACAAATGGATTGTTCCTCACCCCTCTCCCATCTCTCCTCAAACTCTGCCTGAAATCAGAATTTTTTCTTTTTTCTGTCTTGAATTGCATAGTTACTTCTGACTCAAAGAGATTTACCAGAGGACGATGTCAGCCTTTGTACCAGCTTCTTCTCCTTTCTTTTCTTTTTTTTTTTTTTTGGTCCTTGTGCAGGGGAGGGTAGGGGAGGCAAGTGTTGTGTTTTGCATACAAACAAAATCAAACATCTTATTTTAACCACCCAACTCGGATATTGAAAATACAAGCAGAAAAAGCCACAGTTCTTTGGACTTCAGAAAGGTGCAATTAACCTCTATTATTTATCTCTCTACTGACACACGTAGATCCCCTCCCTCTGTCAGACTTATGTATCAAAGTGATGGCAAGTGTCTCTTCTAAACATTCAGCAGCCCTCACACATAATAGGAGGATCCCTTCCTGTGGATCATCGAATACTCCAACACTCAGGAGACAACAGTTCACTCACCAGACAAGGAATATTCTTCACTATCCTCCTTTCAGTGTCTTTCACTCCCTTTCCTTCAAAATTAATGCATGTTGTGCAAGACATATTCTTCATTACAAATGCTCATTTTCAGAGTTGCTGGCTGCAGTCAGTGTCCTTCCAAGAGCACTCGTTAACTCTCTTGGCAGATTTCAGCTCCCTGGAATGGATCCCACCCTCTCCATTCTCCTCCTGCTCTTCTGTAAGCTGTGATGTTACCTGCAGCCTTCAGACCAGGTGAGAAGATGTATTGCCTCCAGAGATACTGTGCTCATAGACAGCATCTTCATTATCTGCAGAGTGCAGAAAATGCACACACCCTCCATATATACACAGATTTGGCTCTGCTCTCTTGTATTTTGCATTCCCATGAATTTTGAGTTACATAAATTTCAGTGCTTTTGTGGATATATCCAGCTTTTCTGTTCTCAATTTTCCCCCTGGACTTTGGATAATGATGTGGGATATCTGGCCTTGTAAAACTTTCAAACAGTGTGAATGGAGAGAAAGCTCATGAAAAGGACTTGACTATCTTTAGTAGCAAGAGGTGGAGAGTAAAGTCAGTTGGGAGGGGCAGTAAGCTCAGAGATCTCAGAAAAGGTGCACCTCTGCCTCAAGGGCATATTTGTCCCTTTTGCCCTCCATGCCTTTGCTTCATTTGATTGTTGCCTTGAGCAGGCTGGTACATTCCAGCCCTTTGTGCTCCTGGACAGCAGGGAAGGAAGCTCAGAGGTAGGAGGGAGAAAAGAGGACAATTAAGAGATTTGAGAGTTTATAGCAACAGATGAAAGGAGAAAGCAACATGCAGGATGTCATGGGAAGCTTCCTCTGCAGACCAGCAGAACAAGAAAAGGAAGTAGATGAAGCTTGTTTTAGAGAGTTGGAGGAAGCTTCATAATCACATCCCTGGCAGTCATTGCTAAGGTCATGGAGTAAATCCTTCCCAAAGCCACTTACAAGCAGATGAAACAGTAGATGTGACAGGGTAAGTAAGCATGAATTAGCAAGGGCAAATAACGCCTAATCAACTCAGCTGCCTCTTATGAGATGGTTGCTTGAGATGGGCCCAGGCAGGTCAATGATATTGCTCACCTTGACTTTACAAACATCAACAGTCTTTCAGTCAGTCATCCTAGCCAAACTAGAAATATATGAGATATATACTTGAAAAATGTAAGGTGGGTGGAAAGATGTACACACTATCAGACTCAAAAGGTTGTGATCAGTGGTAGAAATTTAAAAGGCAACTGACTTATTACTGGTGTCCTTCAGAGCCAATATCAATTAATGTCTTCTTTAAAGACCTGGATGATAGGATGAGGTGCCTCCTCAGCAAGTTCCTAAAAAGAATCAGACTGGGAGAGCACCAATAGAAGCATCCCCCATGTCCTTCCTTTCCTCCCCTAAGGGTTTGACAGATGAATTGATTCTCCCACAATCCTGAGATACTGAACTGACCCTTGAAGGTGCACAGCTGCATAACCAGGCAGATGCTTTTGCCCCTTTACTGTTATCCAGGGGGCTGGAATAGATTATCTTTCAATGTCCCTTCCAACCCAAAGCATACAGATGGTTTGCAATGCCACACAGAAGCAAAATTTAAGCATGGCTCCCTATAATTTCCTTCTCAGTTTGAGAAAGGTAGCATTGAGGAGAAAAAGCCAATATGCATCCCTGCTCCACCTTGCCACTGCTTCCAAAGGCTCTGTGATTCACAGGACTCCCTCTTACCCTGTGAAAGGCTCTCTGCTGTAAGTCTACAGTGAAGGGAGAGGTGAAAATCTTGTGACCCCATTTAAATTAATCCTTCTCACCTCCTAACCTTGGATTAGGGGCATACCCTTCCCTCATTACCAGCACTTTAATTTAAGAAAAGATAAGGCAAGAGATAAGACATGTTGGAATATGCCACTGTCATAGAAAATGAATACAGTAACTATAAAATGAAGCAATAGTTAGTGATTCTGTGAATAGTATATTTTCCATTCCTTCACAATACATGATTAGTAGTGATAATTTCAGAGCTCCAATTCACCACTAATTCAAAAGCTACATTTCACAACAGTAAAAAGCAGAGGCCATATGAGTAAGCTTTGCAGATGGTCCAAAAAAGTTATTTAATTCTTCATCAGCTAGTAATAAACAGCTGCATTCTTGTGTCTTTTCTGCTTTTGTTTTGTGTGTCACAATGTATAAGCTTATTTCTTGAAAAACCAAGAACATACAGAATATTCAAAATACATTGTACTGAAAATGTTATTTAACTGGAGATAATGCAAAATGAGATAATTTGAGATAATACAAAACATGTGAAAAACTAGAGACCATATGAAAAAAATAAAAAGAATTTGCAGTCTTTATTACTACTTTCTCACTACTGGAATGAAAAAATAAGAACAGGTTTAAAAGAAAAAAAAGGAAAAAAGAAAGTTTCTGTATTCAGTCCAACCTGAATTCTAGCATGGTCACTATAACAACACTTAACAGAGGTTGTTTGATTCCCAAATCTGCACTTTGCAAAATCAAGCCCTCCCCACCCCCTACCAAAACTACAACATAAGAACCTAAGGGTGGGTATACTTAAAGAATTAAAATAATTTTATCATTAGGTCTTTAATAGGGTTCTTTTTCTTCCCTGCCCCAATACCCTGGGTAAGTGTAACTTAGCCTACACTTGTAAAAATTACATTGCATTTTTTCCCAAAACTGAATAAGCTACTAGACTTTTGCTCCGGCCCTCTTCCATTTTCTTTCCAGTTTTGCTGCCATAGAGGTATTAGCAAGGGCTGTGATTGGTTTGTTTGGGATTTTTTCCACCCTTCTAGCACATATACTTATTTCAGCAGTGGATACACCAGCAAATTTGGTTGCTTAAAGTGTGTCTAGCCAAATCCCTGACATCACTTCATTCCTTGTGTTTCATTTCAAAGTAATACTTTTTTATTTCAAATACAAAAGTGTAATTTAGTAAAATGGTCACAAAATCAGTAGCAATGGTCATAAAGAAATATCAAACACTAATTTAGAATTATATATTATAAGCTATATATAATATTATATATTATAAGCTATGCATGTCTGAAAAATATAAAGTTAGTTTCTAAAACTATTCACTTCTATAAATCTCCAAAGCGAGCTTGATGAAATATGAGAAGCCAGGAAAAAATATATGCAAAGTACTTAGCAGTGCGACTTTTTAAAAAATATTTGTCAAGTTAAAATCTCAATTCTTTGCAGTTTCCACTATTACTGAAACATGTAAGTATTTCTGTTCACCTGCAAATCCTCATTTTTGGCTAGTTAACCAGCAGATTAATCCACAGCTGGCATTTAGGCAAACAATTACCTAATCTGCATGAGAACTGCTGAAGTTTAAACATTTGGAACTAGAGGGTACATTTCACCATTGCTATAAAAATTATATGTTTGAATTTTTGACTACTCACATTTTTAATGCAACTGGGCTAGTTCTTTTCCCCCCTTAACTGAGAAGTGAGAAGGCATCTCTTTGATTCTGAATTATTTCAGTGAACTGGATTCTAACTAAACAGAAAATCTAATTGCATTGAATTGTACCATAAGCCTATTTCCATTTTCATAGGACTGGAAAATATAGGATGTTAGTCAACCTTTGATTCTTAGCTATTATTTTGTAAAACAAGGCTCCTCAGAAAATAATTAAGGCAAAATAACTCATTTGCAAAAAATCTGAAACTTCAATCTTTCATAGACTTTTTTTATTTGGGCGGAAGAAAAACTGATTGATTATTCTCATCTTGATATGCATGGATGCAAAATGTGTCCTTTTCCCTGGAGCATGCATTGGCACCTGAAGCAGAACATGTGGAGGCAACAGCTTTTCAGGCATCAGAAATGACAGAAGCAGGAGCACAGGTAGACTCTTTGGATACAATTCTTTGACCCATATTCAATTAATCCACACAGTTCCTGTGCTTTACTCAGCATTAGAAGCTGAACAGAAACTACACAAAGAGTTCACAATACAGTCTTAAGCAGTTTCTTCCCTTTAGAACAGTGTTAGAAAAAGACCATTTTCACATTTACAGAAAATTGTAACATGACGCTGCCTTCCCAGCAACCCACCAGGGCTTTGTCTGCGCTGCAAGCAGAGGTGTGAATGTGTGAGTGCAGGCAGACCAAAGCTGGATGTGGTATGAATGATGGTAAAGCTCTGTATTAGTGGTCCCCAGGTGTGCTGCAAGGAGGCAGCCAGCAGGCTATTTGCATATTTGGGCACTTAGCATGCACTGAAATCCATGTTGCTACAGCCTGGCTACTTTGGGTTGAAGCTACTCTGGGTATGCCTATGGATGCTGCAGTCACACCTGTAACAGCAGAGTAGAAGCCGCCTTTGACAAGTGGCTGGGAAACAGGTTTTTATTTAGGCAACCATTTACTGCCAAAATGCACCCCTGTGCCTGTGCATTCACGTATGCACACATATATACATGCACTCTTTCCCACACGCACACATATGTAACAGGTTTCTTTGCTTTCAATTTAGAACAGAAAAAAACCACACTGCATTATTTAGTTTTAGAGAAAAGTCTTAGGGAGCACTTTTGATCCTTGCTTGCTGTGTGTGCCATTTGAAAAAATGACAACACACACAGCATACATGAGTGTATGATAAAGCAACTCAAATGGAGAAAGTGATGGTGACACCACCTGCCCACAGCCATTTCTATCACTACCAGATGCTCAGATTACAGAATTTTTACGTGTCAAAATGTGTTTACATCATTCAGTGCTTGAATGATTTATGCCAGGAATTCAAAGACTACAGTCAATAGTTCTTCCACTTATCTCTCTGTAGGCTTTCAATAAAGTCCACAGTGGGGTTGAGAGGACGTGATCTCTACCAGAAGAAAAGACACTACACAAACAACGTGTACACGTAAGCACCACAAACAAACACAGCTCTGTGGCACCTGTGAGCACCTATCCTGCCACTTTCCTCACCAAATCACAACCACAGTTGTTGAAAATAGTCAACAGGGCTTCTGCAAATTCATCTCAAAATAAATCTGCTGGACTAATCTTTTGAATGCTACAGCTTGTGCAACTGCTAACTTTGGGACACAATAAATCACAATGCTTGTTTTACTGTTTACCTAGAAAAAGAAGAAAAATTTCTCCCAAAGGGTTTTAAGAGTTCCAGAAAGTAAAAGTTCTGAGTCACAGAATGCTGTATGGATTAGATCTATATTAATGTTTCTTAAATAAAAAGAAGAAATGCGTGCTCTATAACACATTGGTAAGTACCAAGCAGTAGTCTCTTTCCATCTACTATAATAAATGTCAAAAATTATGTTGGGTTATAAGTAAAATTCTAAAAACAAAAGAATTGTGGGCTTCTGCCCTCCATTTTGGCTCCCTTGAGTGTATGACTTGATCCTGTGGACTTGATCCCATAGAAAGTTTAACTATAGAAATAAATATATAAATAATTATAAGATAATGAATCGTGTCACCAAGGCCAGTGAAACTATTTATGTTCAACATTATGTTCATGCCTAAAGTGCTTTTCTGGACCACAGCCCATATTAACTTCCGTTTCATACAAAAATACAGTGAATAGTTTAATAAAGTAGACTACACCATCCTAAGGGATATTGTGAATCACATCAGTGTTCTGCTGGCTTTGATAGATAGCTCTTAATGAATAAATGTACTCTGAGACTTACTGAGATCCTGTGCAGAAGCATTACAATTCAGACACGTAACGGGTTGTCAGTGTACAATAATCTGTATAGAATATAGAGCAAATGATGGAGAACCTGGAGCACCAGCTCAGTATTTCAGTGCCTCTAAGTATTACAAACAGCATAATTCAAGCTGTGAACATGTTTGTAGACCTCTTCAAGAGATGTAAACTCCTATTTTGTTGAGTATTTTTAAAAGAGATTAAGGAAAGAATAATCAGGTACAAATTCCCTAAATAGAAGAGAAACCTAAGGTCTAAAAATGCTATGGACAATGTCCAAACAAATCTCTCAAAATTATTACAATGAGATTTGACAATGTATATATGTAATCAATCTAAACCACAACTATTTCAAGAGATAAAATCAAAAAAAAACTTCCAGATTATATATAACTACTAGCAGCACTAAAATAAAACCCCTCCTTCCATTACTTTTAAAGAATATCTTGGGAGACATTCCATCTTTCAGAACAGCTGAACTTGCTCCTTTCCTTTGAAATCTGGGATATTAAGAATTTGGCTCTTTCAAATCACAGTGTGCGATTAAATAGGGCTATTTTTTTATGTTTTTAAGCTGCATTTCACAGAACCGGGCCTTTAGTTATTAAAATTTAATCAGTAATTTAAAAATACCTTTCAAAAGAGTTTTCCTTTTTCATGATATTTTTCCTTATCTGAAAACTCTAAAATCTCACTTTCTTTAATTTGTTGTGTAATAAACCATAAAGAAACAATTATTACTGTTTCTATTTAGAATAAAATACAATTACAAGTCTAAGATTTATAAGTTACAATAAAACCTATATCTTTTTAGATCTCTGGGATCATTCTGTTATCTTTGTGGAACTTTCCTTTGTGCCTTTTATGTACTGAGGCAAAAGTTTCGTCTGGTTAAGTTTCATTTGAAAATAAAAATATTACCTCCAGATTATACTTTGGCAACAGGAAAATACTTTCTCTTACACTTTACAGTACAGTAAATGCAGAGAAATAGAAAAATTGCTCTAAATTTCATTACTTTTTTTCAAAAAACACCCTTAAAAAATAGGGAAATAAATACAGGTTGAAAATAGCATATTTTAAACTCATAATCTTACAATATTTATTATGTTTGCTTTTTCTTACATGTCTCATTATTCTGTTATTTTTCTAAGACTATATGAAAAATAGTAGCTGGGAATACATTTGTCTGTAAGAAATGAAGCATTTTCTGAAGACAGCAGGAAGCAAAGGGGAGGAGCCTGTTTAGCTCTTCAGTAGAACAGATTTAATACATGATATGCTGGAAACAAAATTTCCAGAGCTGAGCTGTCAGCAGGGGTAGAACTAAATCTTGCCAACCAATTGAAAGCAAAAATGGGACAGAAGAGAAAACAGGAAAAAGCATCAGTTCTGAGAGAAGCATTTCAAGAAGTGAAAGAGCAAAGAAGGCCTTGGCAGTGGACAAAAAGAAAACAAGAAGTAGGCAAAATAAAAGACAAGTACAAAACGTAAAGTCCATGCTTTCAGGAAGAAAAAAGCTCAATTATTGTGTTGAATGTATTAAATACTGCTCAGTGTTACTCCTCCCTGTACACAGTAACATTAGTTATCCAAAAATTATGATTGAAAGGTTTTAGCTTGCATGCCACCTTTAAATGTGTCCTAGAAAAGGAAAGTTTTGGTTTTGGGCTCCTGAAGCAAAGCAATGATTGCATTCCTGAAGGCCCAGGCATGGGGAAAGACTAAGTGGAAAAAACCAACAAAAAACAACAACAACAACAAAAAAATCCTGAAAGAGAGAAGAGAAAAAAAGGCTAAAGATAAGAATCAGTGTGCCACTGTGAAACAGGATGGGATAGATGTTTATGACTTTATCATCATGGGTCTAAGCTGATTGTGGGGCTTTTGACCCATAGGCAGCTCCCTTGAAAAATCTTCCTCTCTCAGATGCACGTTTGAATTTTGCCCATAAATTATTTTTACTTCAGTACTGAGGGAAGAATTTTAAAATAAGTCCATCTGACTTATTTGCAGGGAACCAATGTTTTCATAGATAAGAAAGATTGGGAAAGCCATTGTAATCTCTTGTGCTTAATCAGTTTGGGAAAGCGGCATTTGAAAGAAATAAAATCTATAACTATTACACAAGTTTTGAGAATCAGGGTACTATAACAGAGTAAAGGATGAAAGACTGAAACATTTTCTTCAATTATCCATTTAGCACCAGCAGAGATGATGTGCCATTCTGCCAAAATTAAAAATGAGGGTTGAAAAACACTGACTTCCATAAATTCATGACATGAAAAAGAACAAAATGATCAGATGATAGAACTACACTAAATATATAAAAACTCAATGGCCTCTGAGCATCATTGTTGGTAAAACCATATCCTGTAATTATTTCTCAGAAGTCAGTGTGACACAACAGAGTGCTAAATATTCATTCTTTGGAATAAATATGAATTTAGAACTATTCATCTTTTTTCAAACATCTGACATGCTGCATAAACAGAAAGTATATACGGGTTTTTTTAAGTAAACAATACAATAAGTAAAGTGATTTATTATGCAATTTATCTCTTTCCATCTCTGCACTGTTCATAATTCAGATCCACACAGGGCAGTTCATATACCATTAATATATCCCAGATGTGTTTGACTTTAAGGCTATGATCATTTTAAATGTTTTAAAATGTGTGCCATCTATCATTAGTGTTATGGTGGTGTCATTCGCATTATTATAGTTAAGGTTGTGTCAGCAATTCTATAAGCCCTTATTTTCAGGGGTTCAGAACTTGGCAGTAAGAAGTCGCTACAGCCTGAAACCTGGCAAAAAGCATCCTGGCTTGGGAGCAATTAAATTTCTTTCTCAAAAAGCTAACAAAGGATTTAGTCTTGAAATTCTGCAGAAGAGAAAGAGATGTATTCATGGTTTAAGATATAAAGTTCTTCTGGCAGATTTTAGAACTTGTTTAGGGCTGAAATAAATAAAGACAAAAGAATGTCCTGTAAGAGATGAGAGCCCTGGTGAGTTGGAGACTGTAGAGACTAACTGCTTATCCTTTTGAGCAGATCTGCTGTGTGGATTCCAAGCAATCTACCAAATACAGCAGAGCATCTCAGCAACATCTGCAGCACCTGGAAATTCAGCCTGCATGCATTTTGCACATAACTTCAAATATCATAAAGGAGCATTTCCAAAGCTAACCTAAACAGCAGTCTTGCCACATGACAATAACAGGGTAAGCTTCCATTTTAGTAGTCCTGTTTTATTTGCAACTTCACTGACCTCCCAGTTCTGATTGGTTTATCTCAATTAAACTGGGATTGGAGTAATACAGAATTTCTATGCCACATAGCTATTATTCTAACAGAAATCCTGACAATAAAAATTTCAAAATCTTTATGCTCAGAAACTCTTTTTGAGTAGATACATTCTGCAAGAAACATGTTAGGCTCTTTTCAGAACTGAGTTGGTAGTAAAGGAATGGAGACATGGTAGTGCTAGTAGAGCACCTTTCCAATTTGAAGATACAGTTTGCTTCTCTTCCTGCCACAGCACAGAATTTCTACTGTTTTACAAAAATAATTGGTTTATGAGATAGGGAACACTGGTAAATATCCTATATGTCTGTACAGTCACCATAAAAATTATTTTTGGCTGAGCACTAAAATTATTGAAATTTGTCAGATCCATAATCACGAGGGTTGACTTAGAATTGTCATTTATTTATTTTCCTGGCCAATGCAAACTCCCATGCTGTAGAATTGGAGATTCAGTGAGCTGTGATTATTTAGCCTGGAGAAAAGGAGGCTCAGGGGAGACCTTACCACTTTCTACAAGTATCTGAAAGGGGGTTGTAGCCAGTTGAGGGTTGGTCTCTTCTCTCAGGAAACTAGTGACAAGATGAGAGAACACAGTCTTAAGCTGGTTCAGAGAAAGATTTAGGCTGGACATTAGGAAGAAGCTCTCCACAGAAAAGGTTATTTGGCATTTGAATGGGCTGGCTGGGGAGTGATGATGGATTCACCATCCCTGGAGGTCTTAGAGAAAAGACTGGATGTGGCACTTAGTGCCATGGTCTAGTTGACAAGGTGATATAAGTTCATAGGTGGGACTCTGTGATCTCAAAGGTCTTTTCTAAGCTAATTGATTCTGTGATTCTGTGTCTCACTGCCAGCTCTTAGAAACTTCACATTCACGAGCTATTAGTTTGGCAGTTTTTATTCTACCAACTGGGCCACACAGCAAGGGTAGAGCACTTTTCAGGTCCCACCTTTGGAATCTCCTTTCCCTAGAAAGCACTCTTTTTTTTCCTTTCCAAGCACAGCTCTTGCTCACCGCCCACCCCCAGAGGACTCATGTGTTTCTTCCCACCAGAATCGACTACTTTGTCTTCCTTTCATTCTCTAACAGATCTTCAGCAGCTCTCCCCATTCCCAAAACTCCAGATTTTATTCTTTCCTACTGTGATTTTGTTCTCTATTACCTTTCTACTCACTCTGACATGACTGCCTCCATGTACATCAATAGGAGTCATGCCCCTGTGTCTTCACTAAAAATCAATTGCAATGAGGTTATGCTACCTGAAAAATAAGTTGATAACCCCTCATGACTTCTTGCAGGACTACTGCTGTTGCTGTCTCCCTACCTCCATGCCAAAAAGGCTGCTGTGGCTGCGCTCTTCTTCTTTTACCTCTGCTACGCTAAAGGAAACTAGTTTCCACTTCCTCATATTAAGATTGTATGATTCCACACTACAATATCACTATTTATTCCTCTTTTGCTAGCATGTCTTCCTCTGGAAGACATATTGCTTTTCACTACCTGTCTCAGCAAGAAAACTTCCTTGTGAGAACAAAGTAGCAGTTCCTGACCAAACCCAACAGCTGTTCTTCATAGAACCATCTTTTCAGGGACACTGCCTGAGCACCTCTGATCAGAGATGAACATTTCTGGTCAAGACATGGAAAATTTTTGCTGCCCTTTCCCCAGCGAGACAAGCATCCTTCAAGCACCCTCTCCCCAACCAGACAAGTTTAGATATTTTATTGCTTTCATCCTGCACTGTTGCAAGTTGCACAACTTGCACAAAAAGGAAGATATTGGCTTTTCACATGATTCTTGCATACTTAGGCTTTATGACCAATTGCATCACTTCTGTATAAACAGCAAAAGAAAGAATATATTACTCAACTACCTGGTTAAACATGATCGAATAGTAAAGGATTATCAAATATTTTCCTTGTAGATTCTTCTTGCATTCCACCAGAGGGCTACAGAACTCCCAAAATATTAAAAAACATTTTCCAACCTTTCCAAAGCAAACTATGTTCTTAATGTCATTTCCAAATTGCCATGAAGATAGTTTTTGATTGATTTTTAGGGATAGGTCCAAAAAATTCAGCAGAGCTTTTTTAAGATTTTGCAGTTGGCAAACACATTTTGAATAAAATTTGAGACAGTGGTTTCAATGTCTGAAGCATTGTCCATGGGTCATGATTTCATGCCTGTCTTCATAAGAATGGAGAAAATATGCCTACTTTCTATTTTTCACCTACTTTGCACATCTACCACATACAGCCACGCTATGCTCTTCTTCATATTAAAATGTTTCCAATTGTTTGTAATTAATTTTCTCTTGAATGAAAAGTTTTTACTCTTTACTCAAAAAGTGTAAGACCCTACTGCTTCCAGAAACATGTAATTCACTCTTCCCTTCTATCAAATACTCCTACTTGTGAGACCAGGAGCTGGAATAGTAAGAATCCATGACACATACAAAAAGAATTTTAAATTTAAAGAATGGAAAGAGGAAAAAATGTGCATGTTAGCTAAATACAGACATATAAAGAAGGTTCCTGAGGAAAAAAAAAAGGTCAAAAAAAGGTGAGTGAATTTTTCAATGAAGATTGTTACACAGTTCTGATTTTATTTTTGTAGCACTGGACTTTACTTTCATCAACTTGCATCAAATTAAACTGACAGCCAAATATATTTATGAGATCCTCAATTTGAGTTACGCCAAAACCTAATCCTAGGTAAGGAGAGTGACAGTTAGTAAAAGAAGAATTGATCCTTAATCTCCACTAAACAATATGTTCGGAGCAATGAATAGTAAACAGTTTAACCTCTTTTACTTTCATACAATGCACTGGCCATTTTATTTTTGTTTTACATGCTACATGGTATTAACTTTTTTCACCTACATTATAAATATGACAATCTACACCATTCATGCTGTCAGCTATGAAATAGCAAGATATATCTCTTCATTCCATACACAAAGGGAAGTTAAATTTATGATTCCAGCAGTAATGCTAGTCATCCTTTTATACTATTCTTCCCTTTCAAATTGGTAAAGAGCCTGAATGGCAACTTGAAAAAAGCATGCTTCCTTGTTAAATCTGGTCTAAACAAAATACTTTTGCCCTTGTAATATCAACATTTACAACTAGTAAAAGCACAAAGATGCAAGGATTTCTTGTCTTTAAAATGGAAAGAGAAGAAACAATTTTACAATTTGATTGGCATAAGAAAACAACTCGCAGATATTGAATTTTTCCAGATTCTGCGGCTATATTTGCCAATCTATAAGTGGTCTGATAAAGTCCGTAGATTATAAAATCTATTGTATTAGCCTGTTGTATTCGTGCAGCACTGATACAGTTCAAAAGGAAGCAGAACTGCTTAGCTCCAAGTATTAGTCCTACTGCTACTCTAAGTTAGAGTTGGTTGCTCTGGAAGCAACTGAACAAATTCTCTGTAGTCACCATAGAAATCCTATGGAATGTAGTTTCCTGCTGTTTGGAATAACTATAAGGCAGCCACAGCCTTCCAACACGATAAGTGGTGCATCAAAAATGTTCATCTTCTAACACACTTTCAAACAGAAAATTTTCCCTTTCCTTGAAGAATTAAGCTTGCTATATACTGCACATAAATGTAATGATACTTATGTATGTCATCATACATAAGCTAGGTTATATATAACATTCTGTCTTATGACTACACCATTAGCAGACTGGTCTCCATTTCCACACACCCCTTTTCCAGTTTCCATTTTAGCCTATCTTCCAATGGTACCCCAATTTTATAAACCACGAATCTCACGAGGTTAATGCACTCATATTTGTACAAGTAATATGAGAGAGTATTTATTCTGGCAGCCTTTACCATGTCTTCTCTTTACAGATGGAACAAAATTTCACTAATAAGGTTAGCTGTCATGATTTCAAAACCCAAAAGGTTAATAAGTCTCTGGATTGATTTATAAGATGTATCTGATAGAGAAATCAACACTTGTTTCTATTTAGTTCTTATTCATCATAAGCCAACTTTATTTTTTGAAAAAGTAGAAGAAAAATTCTTATGTCAACTCTGTTTTGTAATGTCAGAAAGAATTGGGCAATATTTACTTTATTTACATTCATGAAATTCCATGCCACCCATGCAAGGACAGATTGGAGGCTTTTTAAAGTTGTTTTTGTTATCCAATCTTGAAGTCTCTGCAGGGAGAAAATTCTGGTCACTGGTGTATCAGCAAAGAGGTGCACAAACCCTTAGTACAACAGATGGTAAGACCCAAATTTCCCTAGGTGAAATCAGTGGGATTATATAATCAAGAAAATATTTGTTCCATCAAACATGAATTTAAACCAAAAAAACCCCAAAACCAAAACAGTGCTATCACAGGGCATAGTTAAGAATTTTCAATTAACAGGATAAATGGGCAATACTGAACAATTTAATTTATATCACTAAAAAGAATTCAGACTGTTTCTCTGATTTGTGGCTGGTCCTGTTTCATTGAATTTCACCGGGAAAAGAATAATTTGACGGTGAGTAATGCATTTAAGACAATTCCCTTAAGATATTCTTTATCCATGTATTTAACAATGTTGCAATACTACAAGCCATTGAGTACACCTTCATATACATTCTGCATGTGTCTTATGTGGAGAACACAACTTGTCCTCCAAATACAACAGTGCTATTGTCTTCGGAAGGTGACAGGTTGGGGAAGGGTTTTGGGGCTTTTTATTTGAGTTTTAGTTTTGTTTTTAAAATTAAACTCAAAGATAGTGCAACAAAGTGGGATTCAGTATGGTGAACCACATATGTTGATTCATGTTGAATCTCCTCTGCGTACTAAAAGAGGGCCAGTATAGAGTGAGAAAACTGCAGGATCAGTTTACACAGGACACTAGCTTGAGAAGTCCTAAATTGAAGAACATGCAGATTTCTTAAGTGCTAGATTAAAACCTTTAACATAAAATTCTATCATCAGTTTGAACTATTTGACTGTGCAAAGTTAGAGAACCTCTTTCTAAAAGAATCCTGTCATTTCTTTCCTCCTTATAAGCACTGCCAGTTTCCCAATGCTCTTTTGACAGTATAATCAGTCAATTCAATCAGAGAAATTCTATAGTACAATGGTAATTTTCTCACAATTTTTTTTTCTCCCTTTACACTGTCAATTCAAGCCACCTGCTGTAAGCATTGATGTGGAACGGCTTAGTATTAGCTCTGAAATTAGTACCAGTCCCCAGTTAAATACCTGGCACATTCAGTGTGGGACAGACACTGTTAATGGCACATAAACCCATCAGATGCAATCGCTGCATTCCTTGAGCAAGTCTCTTTCCAGGCTATTCAGAAAGCACCTTGCTGGCATCACTGCACTAGACTTAAAAATCAGCCTGAGAGGGATGATTTGAGGAAGGAGAGAGAACAAACATAACCCCAGAATCTGCCTTAAAAAGGGAATTTGTATGAATATTCTATTGAATACATTAGGTAGCTTCCTATGGCAACATTTTACTTATTCCAACACGCCAGCAATGCCTTTAAAAGCTCATTTAAAGGTACGAATTGTGCACTGTTTTCAAATAGCAGAAACAAATACAATGCATGACACTTTATAAAACCTCACTTCTTAAATCCTAACACTGACTTCAGCTATATGTACTAAGTTCCATCATTTAAGCACACAAAAAAAAGGCTATTAAATCCAATATCTTACAAATGCATCAGTTCTACTGGCCTATTTAGCTCAGCAGGTAAATCTGTGCACATGAGTCAGTCAGCAATGATGAAAGGCATTTACTATAAGCCCCTCACAGGGTCATCAATGGACAGCCTGTACAAGATTTAGGCTTTAAATAATATATGAACTAAACACCTTGAAGTAATTGGCTGTGTGAAGCCTTACACTAGGCCATATAGCTTGTCTGTACAAAGTAAAATAAGATTAAATAATAAATGAATGGTGCAGAGGTTTTCTAACCAAACTAATTCTACATGATTTTCTAAGTGCAAGTTGTTCATGAGTTAAGACGCTTTCGTGATTTCATGCTGGTGTCATGGGGCCAGCCTGTCTTTGTCAACAGTATCTATCTTAGAGGACTGTATTTTTTGTGGTGATGATGTTAGACACTCACTGCTCTCCTTCCCTGTGGAAGATAATTGAAGCAGTCTACATAACCATGCCAGGAGTTCACTGAATGGTCATTTTACAGTTTCACAAAGAATGAACACATCAATATTTTGACCATATTACGTGTAGAAAAAATCTAGAAAACTACCATCAATTCATTAACTCATTAACAAATACAATCTACAAATTCTTCACTGGTGGGATTATACTGAAAAAATGGTCATAGGATTTTCCCACAGTAGTTATAATGTAGGGTTTCACATCCTTTAATGCCGTCAAGAGTTTTCAAAATATCTTCCAAATGTAAACTAGCATTACAGCTGACAGCCTGGTGCAGATATTCTCTCTCTTAAATATGATGCTGCAGGCCATCTCACTCCAAGTTCACAATCACTGGGAGTGATTCCTGTTAAATTCCTGTTAAAACTACAGCTTTGTTATCCATATAAGCATTAGTGGAAAATATTTAAATTAGTTTGCAAAGCCCCTTTTAGTATTATCAAGGAGTTCAAAACTAGTTGGAGAGACCAAGGAGACCAATGGGTGACAGGCAGGTTTGTCTTCTAATACAAAGAGAATTTAATTAATGCTAAATTCAAAGCTTGTTACCAAAAAATGCAGGTAGTAGGCATTCCAGAGAAAGAAATAGTTTGAAAATAAGAAAGTGGGAATATATTTAGAGGGTTTATAGGCCAGTTCTTAGCTGGTGTGAAGCACTTTACCCCTCAAAAACTAAATAGGCTTTTTCCTAGATTTACAGAAAACAAAGGTCTTGCCCTTTATCTTTTTATCTTTGCCCTTTATCTTTAGGGAGTTACCTCAACTAAAAGAGGTGCAGGGAACAATTAATTAAAGCATTTCATATTCTGGTTGAAGCTCTTGCCATATCTCTGAATCTTTACACTTAAGGCTTCTCTACTTTAAATGTATGACAGTGGCTTCTTTTAACACTGAAATAAAAGAGGACTCCAGCAGTTGGTCACATCTTCCCTCACCACTCATGTTTTTTGTACAAGGCTAATTGAGTTATATCTCATGGAAAAACCTAAGCACTGAAAAGCAGCATTTCCAAGGTTTCATTCACAGCCCACCTTTGGGCTTGGCACCTCACATTCGGGAGCAGCTGCTCTAGAGTGAAACAGCACTAATCTAGAAGTAATTCTACCACATTTATATTAATTACAAAAAGGTGAGATAAAAAAAAGGCAAAGAAAAAACTATAAAATATTTTAATAGAGAAAACAAAACTTAGGAAATAAATGAAATTGCTTCAATGAAATTTAATGAAATGTTAAGGCTATTCCTTTAAAACACACAAGGAGCATTTGTACAGCTGATAAAGTCCCTGTGACCTTGGCAGCCTTACAGGGGTAATCTTCACGTAAGATGAATTATTCTTGAACAATTGCTCTAATGTATTAGGCACAAGCATACTGTCCTTCAATATTAGGCATGCTTGTCTTTCCACATCCTTATTTCTATACAAACGTATTTATTAAGGACAAAGCGGGGGGGAGGGGGTGTTAGAAGGAAGAAGAAAAAGAGAAAGATTACATTCTATGCAAATATGCACCACAATACAAGAGGAAACAAATTTATTATAGTCCATGGAGATGAAATTATTTGTCAGAATAGACTTTCTTAAAGATTTCGGAACAGAGGATAGCTCCCAATGAGCCCTGCTCCTAGACAATTTAAAACCTTCTGAGAAAAAACTTCTGGGGATAGTAGTAGGTAAAGAATGAACAAATCATGTTTGTTAATGACTCAGATGTTTCCCACAAACCTGCTAACCGACACCACAGTGGCTATAAAGGGAACTCTCTCACATTTATCAAGAGGGCCAGCACTTTGCCATCCATCTTCCTTCCCTGTGCTGGTCTTTTACCTTCCAAGAGAGCAGCAATTTGGGCCAGAAATCAGTAGAGTCAAAGATCTGAAGAGGGAGCCAAGCAAGTTTAAAAGAAAGATTATGATTGCATCTGATAGCAAAGGTCTGTGATCAGAAGTACATTCCCTTTGTCGATTGTTTCCCCTGCTATCCCCAGCTCCAACTCAAGTCCTTCCAATCCTATTTCTTCGATTCATATAGAAATGCAAACACTTTAAAGAAGATCCAGTTCTCTACAAAGAGGATCTAAACCAAGATAGGTCATTACTGGGACAGGTAGAGCTACCTATATACCTGTTTAAACAAAATAACCAGGGGAATTTCCATAGGAAACTTTTTTGCAAACATTAATTAATTAAAAAATATGTGCCACTGAACTGAGGAATGAAAATCTGGAAATCTGAAGGGTGCCTAGGATCAGAACTGCATTTCTTCAGCCTAATGTAAATCATGAGTTTTTAATAAACAGAGGCTGTTCAGTTCCCACAGGCTCCTCCAAGCTCTACAATTCCACTTCTGTTCATGACGTGAAACATTCTTGCTCCCACCCAATCAAGGTAAGGGCACAATCCTTATGTACCTGTCTGACAACTACATCCAATGACAGCCTGATCTGCTGTGTCCTCAGGTCCTGCCTAAGTGATGTCCCAATGGGCAGGTTTTCCACAAAACATCACTGCATGTTATGACTTTACTCAAAACCATAATCTAGAAGAGACTAACATGCGCTTCTGTTTGCACAGTGGTTAGAACAAGCGTGAAAAACAGAGACAGCCGTTTCAATTTCCTCCCCTCCTAAGGATCACACACTGAGGGCTCACACCGACTGTCAGCATCACCCCTGTCAAAGGGGTGGGCACTGGGAATCGGGGAGGGGGAGCTCTGACTTCACCCTGGTCAATGATTATATTAGTAGCTGGCATACAACAAAGGATACACTAAGAAAGGAATCTACATAGTGAATTTACAACCTCCTACTAAGAGATTTTTTTTTTCTCCCCTGCATTTGAATTTTCTTGACTTTAAAAATTGTATCTAAAAATATTAATTTCTAGGCAGGGACATCCAGCCTCTCCAGTGCCATGGGCTAGACAGCAGTATCAGGTTATTTGCCACCAAGTAGCACCCCTCTGTTGTGTAGGTCAGGTGAAACCTCACAGGCTTAATGCTTGTAATTGAACTTCTGCACGCTTAACAGCTGTTGAACAGTACACACTGCCATTGCCACTTTTGCTTTTTAGTCTCAGCGAAGAGTAGAAAAAGCTCAAAATAGGATCTTCACACAGGCCAAACACAGAGTTTTTTGTTGGCCTGCTCTCTAATTCATCACAAATTGATTAGGCCAAATGAGTTACTGGCTCTTAAATACTCAGGTCAATAAAAACTGGGTACATACACCCGAGGTCAGAATTTTCCCCTTGCACTTTTAAGTGCTGCTGAATGTTTCCTATATAATATGAAGAGTTAGTCCATGTCACACTGGCCAGTGATGTACAATGGCTATCATCCCCATGGGAAACAATGATAATACACAGGAAGAATTTTACTTCTTTACTTTAAAATTTACTTCTTTTACTTCACCATTTTACTTTTTTTCCAATAGCCAATTTTCTTGAGGTTGCTATATTTTTTGACATATTAAAACATATTACACATATCAGACCAGCGTCAAAGGTCTGCACAAATAAATAGCCAAGCCCTTTTGTCATTAATAAACAACATGGGATTTCTAGGAGCTCTGGCATGTGTAAGACACACCATGTTTGCTGAAGTACCGTGCATGCCAGGTTATCCCTCAGTGGTTCATGGATCTCGTGGAACAGAGACAGGTTTTGTGAATCGCACTATTGGAAAAGGGTAAGTGATGTATTCTATATTTATACTACTAAGGGGAAATTTGCAATCATGATACAGCAATGCTAGAAGAAAGGGGTAATATGTGTGATATATTGGCCAGCCTTGACTGTGACTGTTCCTGCAGTGTAAGAATTTCTTTATCCAAGGACAACCACTTTCACCTTCCCATCTGTCCTGTGATTTTTTTAATGTCTGAGACAGGTGGCCTGTTGGAAACCTAAAACCCTGTGGGTACAAAATATGATTAAAATCTGATGTTAGGCTCTTTGATAAAGAAGAGTTCTATGTTTAGTTGAGAATTTGTAACTAACCTGCAAAAATATGTCAAAGGTAATTTGAACTCTACATAACCAAAATCTTTTTAATTCAAGTTCAGCATATGCTATATCAAAACTTTGCTTGCAATCATTTCCCTATAGATCAAATATGTGTCTTGATAAGTGCACATAGAAAAAAAAACCTTTAAGAAAAAAAAACCTTTTAGAAAAAAAAACCTTTAAAGGAGAATTTTAATCAATGCTTCCTTCCTCAATATAGCACTGACAACAATAACATGAAAGATTAATATGTTGAATTTACTATTTAATAACTCACAGAGCACACAATTAATGCATCATAATAAATTTTTAACAATTATTAAAACAAATATCTGAAAACTTCTGAAGGCATTTCAAGAATTCAAAGACTGCTGGGTATGTAATCTTGGCACTTTTTGGAGAAGAGGGTGGTGATTTAAAGGGTCTTTTATATATTCAATTATACCCCAGGAAGAAAAAAAATGTAAAAAGCAAGAAGCTTAATTGAAATCTATTTAGAGGAAATTTAGAATCTATGCAGAGTTTAAAACTTTGGCATAGAATACTAAATGCTGATTTCTGCTCATAATTAAAATTTAAAATGTTAAATGATTTATCTTGTTGTAAATAATTAAGAGGATTTTTAAAAGACTACCAAGAAAATGCAGTATGTGACTATATTGTATATTGCAAATCCGTATTTATCTGAAATGATACATACTACATATGATCTATGGTTTTCTGACTGCTTTTTATAATGATGTGGTATAAGATGAAATTTTAAAAAATCCAAATAATTCCAACAGATTTAAATATATTCAGTGAAAATCAACTAAAGCTGATTTACATTCTAGTCTAATAAGTCATAAAACACATAAAAAAGACCCTGTGAGACAAATGTGATAGATGACTTTCCAGCAATATCAAAACCAACGATATTGAATCTTAAGTATGACATATCATTCCCTTGTACCCTTAGTTAAACCTACATACTTGCAATGGAGTCTGTGATGTGCAGGTGATTCTCAGCTAATGACATTTACTGGTTGTACAGCTGTGTACTCTTCTGACTTCTATGAGCTATTGCTGATGTACACAGGAGTAAAAATCAAAATCAACAAGGCATTACCACAGATGTGGGAAAATATTTGGGCTCTGGACTCAGAGCTAAGGCCTGGACTTCTATGTGGCTTTTTGCCTCAATTTTTAAACATTTTTTAGAATTAGCTTCTCAAAAAGACAACTCTGGAAATTCATTAAATGTTTGCAAAGAGTTTCGTGTTCTCAGTGTTGTGGAGATTTGCTTAAACACTGATACAGTAGTTTTGCTGGTCTCAGCAATGGAAGAGCTAAGAGCATTGCCCCATCTTCTCTACCTCTCACAGCACCTACCAGCACAGCCTGCAAAAGGCATCACCTAGGGCTATATACTCCCCCGAGCTGCACAGAAGACTCTTTACTTGTTCATGATGTTTAACTTCATTACATTACCCTTTAAATTTAATATTTGTACCATTTCCTACTTTTCCTTACAATATAATATACCTGTAGTTTCTTACGTAATGATTTTTGAACCACAGATCATTTCAGATGTTGGAACTCATTCCTTGAGAAACATGTGCAAGATCATGTAATTCCTTTTTGACTGATAATACATGTATCCTAAACCACTCCCCAGACCCCAAATGCCCTGTTTCTGCTCTTATATTAACATATGGCCGCCCTGCACTTACACTGTATGGCAGAAATAGTGTACTTCATACCCATACACAGGCAAAAGTTGCAGTGAAAGGCCAGAATTAAATGGCAAACTAGCTAATTTTCTCATGAAGCTGAAAAGGTTAGAAGAAATGTCTATCTTAAGAGAATCTAAGAGGGAAATAGTTCCAGGAAAAGATGAAGTTCTCAAAGCCAAGGTACAACTCAGATTCTGAGACTATTAATCAGAGTTCTTTTTACTCTCTATTTATTAATAGGACTGTTGGTATCACTATTCTCCAAGAACCAAAAGCAAACATAACATCAATTCCTTGCATGGACAACACTATTTCCTCATTCTGAAAAATATGCCAATTTTTCATGTAGACATCTAGAATCGTGGACAAGAGCAGTAAGTGGTTTGGTGATTGAAAATAGGCGATACAGAGAAGACAAAGCTGACGACTAGCAAATAATCATTCCCCTCAAAGAAGTTCCAGAACATCCCCATATAAGATCTCATCACATAAATAATTTTAAACCATCCCCAAACCCTTGAAAATTAAAGAAATGAACATGTCGTTGGGGGAAATAAACAGAGAATAGGCATAAATTGTCATATACTCAAAGAATATCCAGCTACAAAAAAAAATCATCTTGAGATTGCTTGAACAGTAAGTCTTTCCAGATTTGCAGTGCTACATGGAATAAGTTCTGGGAAATATAGAGCACCTGCAGTTGCCTTCATCTGCAATATACAGCACAACTCAAAGCAAGGGCTGCAGGTGTTCAATTCCACATGGTATTAGTCTCTGAGCACAGATTAAGCACTAAGAAAGGCAAGAAAAAATATAAAGGGATCAAAATGTTTGGGACTTTATATTGCTATTCACGTTTCACTTTGTTACAGGAAATGTAAGATTGGGAATGTATTATTTATTCAGAGACTAAAACCAAACAAGCCTATTTAAGTCACCATATTACATAACTTTTTTTTTAAACCACTACACAACTGAAGTTTGAAGGAATCAAAGAATGCCTCCTAAAGTTTCAAAGGCCACAATACCTTCCTGCCAAGCTCAGCCAAAGACAGTCCTATTACAAGCCCCCTTCTTTCTCACAAGTTTAATTCATCAGGATATAAAGAGGACAGAATTAAATCCTTACTCTTCTGCAGCACTACACAAACTATGTCTGCAAAAGTACTCCCTCTACCTTAGCTGAAAAAGCACAGTGTGCTGTAAGGTCCATACCACACCATGTCTACATAAGAATCATGACTATATCTTACTGAGAACCTACAAAGAAAATATTTTTTGCCTGCATTGCTTTCATCTATTCAAAAAACGGTTTAAAAAAGGTTTTACTTTCCATTCATCCAAAGAAAAGATTTTTACAAAATATTCTGGATATTATATGTTTAAAGTAGACCACACATTGGAACTTAAAATTATCAGACTGAGTACTAATGGACTGGGCTTAGATACATGCAGTTGTGATTAGAGATACGAGAAAACCACCATGTCTCTGCTACTTTCTGTAACAAGGAAAAATTTTGCAGACCATTTAAAAACACGAACATTTCTCAGCTATTGCTGACATACCAGAAGTGATGATATGAAGGCAAAGACCTCATAAGTACATAGCATCAGCCAATGAGAGCGGGTGGTAGCACTACATGAAGCATTTTATCATCTATTTAATAAAAAAATCGAAATCATTTTAACCATCTGATTCACATCCTTACTCCTAGAAATAGTGAGTTGCTGTGAGTGCCAGCAGTTATCCAACTACAGTTTCAACAGTGCATAGTCACCTTTCACTGCCATGACCATACTCCAGTGACACACAAAATAGTGGAAAAACACATAAGAACTTGCTTATTTCCTTAGCATGCAGTCATAGTGCTTGGCTGTTCTCCATATACCCCAGAGCATGTCAGCATTAAATATCCAGAGATCACTCACTTGCTGAGCGGGTTTACAGCAGGTCACTTCTGGAATTTCAGGCTGCATTTGGCCTCAGTCAATAGCTTTTTCTATTTCCTTCATCAGCTTCAAAAAGCAGCTGCTTCTAACAGCTTTTAAGGTGTCTTGCTCTCTTTTAGTACTTTTTGTCCTGTGCTGTGCTCAGCTTCCCTGGTCCTCCTTCTCATTCCTCTGCTCCTATAAACCAGGAAATTAAAAAGACTACACTATCAGGAAAGAGAAAGGTTTTAATTCCTGCTGAGTGCTTGGTGCCTGCAAGACTGTTCAGGTTTCCTGGATTTATGAATTATATTCAGACTCATTTTTGTAAGCCAAAAATAAGAGTGAAGTCTGAAATGGAAGTTACATCCTGAAGGACAGAGAGGACTTCAGTGACTGCCTACAGAGCAAATGACATTTGTGAGAGAAGCAAAGAGATTAACACCTCAAAAAGAAATGTACTGGTTAAGCACAAGGCAGCCAAAATGCAACAGCAAAGGAAGAAACTCTTCCCCTGAAAGAAATGTCCCGGCAACCATCCATCCAACCGTAGGGTGGTCCAAGAGTTCAGATGATGGTCAGAGCTGCTTTAGACAATGTCCGCTACTGTTCTTGTTCTGGCAGCAATTTGTGGAGCAAAATATTGCCAAAAACACAACTGAGCACTTTCCAAGCTTCCTTTCTTTTTTCTGCTGCCCAGATCACGTATTACCAAAAAGCATGTACTGTTCTTCATTGCTGCCTACATGTGTGTAAGTCATTTGCTCACACTTGAGCAAAGTATTAGCATCTAAAAACCTAACTATTTTCCTTTCGTTTAAATAGACACTTGAGTTCTGATAGGCCTCATTTATTTGATTGCTGTCCAATGATACTGCAGTGAATAAAAACCACAAAGTATGTGGTTAAAGAAAAAATCAAGGCATGAAGAGTCGTGAAGATATTTTATCCAAGACATTATATGGGCTATGTGTTCAGGTTGTTGTTTTGTTTGGCTGGTTTATAAACTGCATGGTAAATATGCTCCTGAAAATGTACCACATGGCTTAGGAAATAAAGGGGGAGCAGTAGATTGATGGAAAACCTGTAAGGAAATTTCTGGATAGGGGTTTTTGATACATAAAGATAAAGCACATTACAAACACCTATGTGTGTAAGGGCAGTAAAGCTAGAGAAATCCACCACAAAAAGTCATAGTTTCAGAAGAGATGATGAAACCTTCTGAACAAGCTGCAAAAGGTCAGTTCTCCAACATATCTCATACAACAAAACTGACAACAAGATCAAACCCTTTCTTCACAACCATTCCTCTAAAATATCAGAATGCTTGTTTTCATTATGGTTGAACTTTGAACAGTCCAACAACAAAAAAATCAGCATCATCTTTTTTTGCTTAAAAAAAGTTTTAATACTACCTGGATTCTGAAAAGTGGCCACATATTGCAAAACTAACTGAGAACAGCTTTATTTCATAGAACTAAACAAAGCTTTCTGTCAAATTTTAACAATTCAATTCTGCCTCAAATATTTATAAATTGAAAGGAATGAGTTAATATGAACTATACATGTTGTTTTAATTGGCAAATATTTTGCATTTTTATTTGGGTGACAAAAGACTGCTAATACCTCCTACATTACAATATTTTCTTTCTAATCCACAAAGGAAAATAAATTAACCTGATAGAAGCTCAGGTGAAAGAAAAATACTACTTTGGTAAAACTTTTTACTTGAAGTTATATTTGTATGCACTAATATTGCTTTTGTATACTAAAGTACAGTTAGTATTCAGTTAAGTTCTTTGAAGGCAATACATTCAGCTATTTTGAACAGTTACAAACATTTCCATTTAATGACATCTAATTTCCTCCTGTACACTCTCTTGCATTCTCTAACAAAAGGATAACAGCTACTATTAATTTTACAAGGAGTTACTAATTTGTGGGAAAAAATCCTAACCATTTATTTTACAATGAGTTACTAATTTGTAGAAAAAAATCCTAACCATTTATTTTACAAGGAGTTACTAATTCGTAGAAAAAACTCCTAACCATTTATTTTACAAGGAGTTAGTTACTAATTTGTAGAAAAAAATCCTAACCAATCTCTACCATCTAGCATGAAATCTGGACATTAGCATATAAAATGTCCATGGAAATTCAACGTAAATATCAACCAACCAAGTTTAACAGAAGCAGATAAATCACTGAAAATGCCTCTCTTTTTTCCCCTCATAGTCCTACACTCCTTCCTTTCTTTCCTCACACGGTAGAAAAAAACATGTGTTTTTCATATCAAAAAACTATATACATGTAAATATGCAAATATTATATAAAATTTTAATAGAAAAAATAAACCCCTTAATAACAATAATAATTTAAGCCTTTTTGCCTCCACATAAGAATGGCCAAAAAATTTTAGATACAGCAAAAGCCTTCCTGTAGGTCTACTTAAACATGGAGCTATGTTTTAGTCTGTGTCTTTGCATATAAACCTCCTCATTACTCACCTGGGCACTACATAAACTTTTAAACCCTTAGCTTTGGTAGAGGCTGCAGCTGTACAGAATCTGTTGCTGCTATGAAGCACACCTAAGGCTATTAATAAGCTGTTGAAATGAAAACATTGTTGACAACAAACTGACCCAAATATTGCCATCCTGACAAGGGCTGGGCTGTAGACACCAGCAGGTACTGCTGCTGTAGTTAGCTCAGCACAAACCCAAGCAGCACCTGCTGGGGGGAGGCAGGAGGACTGTTCCATCTCTCCCACCAAAACTGACCCGGGACCTGCACATTTCTGCTGAGCTCCCAGTTTGTCTATTATGTGATGAGTAAAACAGGCAAAGAAAGCCTATTTACATTACAGAAAGTGCAATGTAAAACAGCCATTAGGGTTTCTCTCCCATCTAGACAATCTCCATTTGACTTCCACAAATGCATTCACTACAGCTTTCCTCACCAGAATCTGTAACCCCTCCACAGGCAGCAGTCTAACTCCACACCCTATATTCTCATATGGTATTCAAAACAGACCATATTTTTTGTCCATAGCTTTCTCTTCCTTTTCACCTTCTCAGTTCTTTTTCCATCACTGCATCATCCTAATTCTTCCTCTACCTCTCCAATGGCTGCTTCAGCATGTCTTTTTACAAGCTGTCACATTCAGCTTATACCTAAATCTTGCCCATTCTTTCTGTATGAGATCCCTGAGATCCAAACAGCTAAAAGTCTCATCCAGCTTGTCATCATTTTCTGTCTATATTTCTATATTATATATTACAGTCCGTATTTCTCAGTCTCTTAAGAAATATCATCTTACTCCCTTTCTATCCATTTATTATAAAGTTTTTACAAAGATAACTTGTTTTGACAATGACATTTATCCACTTTGGAGGAGTTAAAACTATTTTAATATTAACAATTTTATTTCTAATGTTTAATTTCAACATTAAAACAATACATTTTTTTCTCTAAAGGACCATTTGCTAATAAAATTAAATCAGTCTCTTTATGTGAAAGTGAAGTAAACACTAATTTCAAGAAGCAATTTAAAATTTTTCTTCGTTCTATGCTGAGATGAAAAGTAGAATATTTTCTGTTTTCTCTGCTAATATAACAAAACAAGGAGATAAAATACAGATATTTACCCTAGAACAGCATATGTTCTATAGCTAGATGTATCAGACCTAATTTCAGGCCTAAGCATCAATTTATCTTAGTTATATAAACAATTTATTCATCATAGAAGTGACTTAGAAAATCTCACTCCACAGTTGCCAACAGCTTGATTTTTTAAATATTTCAGTAAAGGGAAGATAGCTAAATTTGCTCTGAGCTTTCCAAATCCAAATAAGTGACTGGTTATTGGATACTAGAGAGTGCAGTAATCTTGAAGCACTCCTCTTTGCTTTTTCTCCTAAATCTATGCATCTTTTTCTGTTAATTGCTTTTTCTTTTGAGAAAAATTATTTTTAAAAGTTGTTTTCCAAACTATGAAAAAATAAGTAGCTCTGCTTAACACTACAATTACCACTTAATGCTGCATAGCAGCATAGAATATATTAGAGTCCCCAAATGATTTGAGTTATGGTGTATAAAATGCTATTCAATAAAAAAGGGAAAAGACAGACAAGCAAATCTTCAGAAGAGGAGATTTAAGCAAAGAGCATGAGCTTCCTAAACTCAGAAAGGAAGCTTATTCCTTCGCTTTTGGGCATAATGGTAAAATCCTCCATCACGCAAGGTTTGTAGTTTCGTAATTGGAACTTGCACTAAGAGGGCACTGAAGAGCACAGAGGCCTGGAAGCAATATATCTCAAAATTAAATCTGGAGATATATTCAGGACCTTGACCATGATGGGGCTGACAGGTCAACTTCACAATCAATCCTTTGTTTCTGAGTAGCCAGTGCAGTGATACCAGGATTAGGGAGATATTCTGTCTTTTTTTGCAAAATATACTTCTCTGGCAAAAGAATTTTGCTCAAGCTTGGTAATGAGACCACTTGGCAGGCCAGTGAGCAAAGAATTACAGTTGTCTAGCTTGGAGGAGATAAAACCCTGAGCCAGCTTCTCATAAACAGACAAGGATAAATACGGACAAAGTATGGTTTCATCTTTCAAATGACAGTAGGAAGTCTTAATAATCTGCCCAATGTGATATTTAAAGGACTTCACATTCCAACAGAAATATGGATGTTGAAGTGCTAATCCTGTGCTGAAAATAACATATAGACATAAAAGCTACATCAAAACTGAGGTGGCGTTAAGCTTATAGCTAGAGCCACAGAACGAGAAACTTTCATTTTACTTGAATTTAACTCCAAAAAATCAACATAACTTATATTTTAATATTTTTCAGAGAACTGATACAGACAATAAAAGTGCAGTTTGGATTTACTGCTTTAACTGGCAAATAAATTACCATGTCCTCAGAAGAGAAATGAAACTTGATATCAACCCAAAGAATTATATCTGGCCCAAGGGCAGCACGTAAGTGTTAACTCCAACAAGCCAAAAACAGAACTCCCTAAAAACATCAGATACAACTATCATGGAATCATGGAATAGTTTGAATTGGAAGGCACCTTTAAAGACCATCTAGACCAATTCTTCCTGTGAGTGACATATTCAACTAGATCAGGATGCTCAAAGAGCCACTCAGCCTGACCTTGAATATTTCTAGGGATGGGGCATCCACAAACACTCTGGGCAACTTGTTCTACTGCCTCACCACCCTCACTGTAAAAAACTTTCATCCTTGTATCTAATATGAATCTTCCCTCTTTTACTTTACCCATTGCCCTCTCCCATCTTTCTTATGAGCCCCATTTTAAGCATCAAAAGGCCACAATAAGGTGTCCTTTCCTCGTGGTGTTCCCTCCCTTGAGTCACCTTCCTGGTGCTTCCCTGGACCTGCTCCAATGGGTCCTTGTCTTTGCTGTGCTTAGGGCCCAAGAGCTACATGCAGTTGTCCGTGCAGGGTTTCATCAGAGTCTGAGATGGTGCCTGTCAAGAAGCCCAGTGTTCTTCTCACATTCTGAATAACATGCAAGAAATGAAAGCCTGCAGAGAAGCATTTCGGCAATGTGGACTAAATACGAGCATTTAGTCAAAACATCTATCTATGTACCAATAAGTTTTACTCAGATTTAAACAATGTATACTGTTTGAAAGTTGAAAATGCCTTTAGTAACCTCAGAAGGACAACAGAGTTGACAGCATTGGAAGGTATACTAAAAAAACTCAATGAAAATTGAAAATAAATGAATTTCAATGCTCCCCCTCTCCTTTGTCCCAGGATTTAAGTTTGCCTTCATGATGGTATCTCCTCAAGGCCTGAATTAAGCTGGTTATTTAGGTATTCAGTATAATACTGTATGTTGGTGTGACTGAAATCACTGACTATGCACAAACATACAGTCTAAAATTTGTATCTGGATGTCAGTAAGTCAGTTCTTATTGCAATGAAAATATTTGCTGATGTTTAGTTGATACTTCAGAAGAAACCAGGAAGGAGTAATGAGGAGACCCAAATGGTTTAATACTTTTCATTTCTATTTTGTATTTTTGTTTACTGCTTTTAAGCAGTGGAAGAGGAATACAGTTGATGATTTCATCACCCATTTTAAAACCAAGACAACTATAATAATTTGTTCCAACCTCCAGACCACACAGTTTTTCAGACTGTACCAAAAAGCTTGAATACAATATCTGTAACTTGTGCTTGAGCTAAAGAATTTGGGGTTTAGGCTGGTAACAGATCTTGAAATACCAATGACACACAGAGGCTTGATTTTGTAAAAATGCCTTCAGCTTGGTTTAGTCACACGGATGTCCAAAACTACTTATTTCCCCCTCCCACCTTTCTGTTGCAGACCTGTTATGGAATGTATCTGTTCTCAGATTAACATTTTAGGAATAGATAAATGGAGCTTCCTCACCACTATTGTCAGGTTTGAACTTCTGAAGTGCCTATTTAGTCCATACTGAAATAATTTTAAGCAATTAATATTCATTGACACAGAGAACTTTGCTATCCTCAAGTGTCGTGTTCTTACAGCTTATGAGGCTTACCAAAAATTCCAAAAATTATCAGCCAGTCTAGGATACTGCCCATGATTTCATAAGGTACTTCATCTGAAGTAACCAGATGACAAGGTTACAAACTTCAGAATAGTCTACTGAAGTTGGAATAATCAGCCTTGAATAACATAAAAAGTTGTTACAAACCACACCTAAATGTAATTTTTAAAATAGACTTTGCCTGCATTGTCTCATTTGACAGCAGCGATGGTAGGTCCAGTTGTTATCCTAGAAAGCAGTTCTCTTCAAAATACAGAAAACATCAAAATTATTTTTCTTTTGAACTGCTAAATACCTAAAGTTGTTTCAAAAATTGTTATTAAAATATTATTTTTAGTTGAAATTGATGTAACTAACTTCCCTGGATTAAATCACTACCACTTGAGCTAGTTATGCCAATAGATACTAAACAGACAGGGCTATGCCCTCTTGGCACTGCGCAACATCCACTCCAGTTTCAAATAAGACAGAAGTATTTCTGGTACCCATCACTAATATAAATGTATTAAGTTACTCTTTATAGTAGTTCAGATCAAATAAACACTGTGTGTCTAAGGCTGTACAGACCCACACATATGTTTCTATATTGTCACCTCCTTCTCTTACTTCCCCTTCTCAGAGATAATGCTGAGCAAGAAAACTAAAACTGGAAAGCAATAGGGATTTTTTTCAAAGGAAACAATCATAAAATGTGATTTTTCAAGTGAATGTTGATTGTATAGGTTGAGTTACATATATTTATTTTCTTATGGCATATCCATAATTTGCTAGTTTGGACTTTCGAAGCTTAGCTCAGACAAAAAAACCACAAACCTAAAACTTCACAACAACTGCAAGGTTGATTAACTCAGTATTAAACAAATTCTGAGCTAATTAAACTCAAAGTCAATTCAGCCCATGACAGAAGGTTATTACCTCATAAACAGGATGTACTTTAAAGTTATTAATAATACACTAACATTGCCTTTTCAAAACCTTTGATTAGCAAACAAGTGAAAATTAGCATCTGAAATTCTGTTTGTACAGACTGTAGATCAGATTATGTAAATTTTTAAATCTCCATTTTTCCACATGAAAAGGAAGCAGCTAGCAACAGCTGTACAAGTGAGAAAACAGTGCAGATATGGGGCCCTCAACTCTCAGCAACTTCAAACTCCACTGAGATCTACAAAGTGGTAACAAGGCCACATATTGTTCCATATTCTATCCTGTTGTGCACCATCAACCACGCAGATAACAGTAAAATATAAATATACAGGATGAAACTCTTAGTAGGGAAGATCTTGAATGATATTTAAAGTGCTAATTTTCAAGCCACCTAGACTGCTTCATAGTTAATTAGAAACACTCTCCTCATGTCAAAATGTGGCATTTGGTGGATGAGTTAAGCTGAAGAAAAGGAAGCCTTGCCTTTTCTCCAACAAGCTCACTTTATGGAAGAAATAAAAAGAAAAACCCAAGTCCTCTTCTAAAAATCGTTGATAATACTGTTGCATTTTCAGAATAAATTATAAACAATTCCTACACAAATGACTCTAAGTTTCTACAGGCATCAAGAACACAAGTCTACAGCCTCAAAACATTTTATGTACAACTAAGAAAGTAAAGGAACAAGGTAGATAAACACACTGAAGCCTTTTTTTGTTCTGTTGCTGATATATTATTATTTCTCACGATATCTGATAGGACTGCCACCAGTAGGTGAAACATTCTAAAAATGTTGTATGATTTATATAATTACTCAGCATATATTTATAAAATGTACATGCTTGTCAATTAATATATGGAACTAAGAAAAGTTGCATGTCTGTTAGTCTCAGAAGCAGGCACAGAATCTCCCAGTGATTTCACCAGGAGGAACAGAGCATCTGTGGGAGGAGACTCCTTGGTGTTTCAGGGTGTTCCCTGCAGTGTCTTACACATTCCTTAAAGTGATCAGCCTTCAAATAATGCACAAGCTTCATCTCTTAGATGCCAAATTGGCTTCCCAGTCAAAATCCTTGAGTGTACTGTCAAAAGCAAAGAGTTCAAGAATACAAAACTAATCAAGAAAAAAAAGAGAAGAGAAAAATCCAAATAAATAAATTTGCCAACCGTATATAAGAAACTTTATGAAAAGTAACTATAATTAAACAAAAAAACCCTGATGATGACAGGTACAATTTTCAGTTAAACAGCATTTGACAGACCAAAGGATACACAAGGCCAAAAAAACTATAAAATTATACTAGTAAATCAAAAGCTTAAAATTAAAAACATAAAAACATTCTGACACACATACTCAGCATTTCTCATCTACCTTACTGAAAGATAAAGTCAGAAAATTTAGTAAAGTAGTATTTTTCCTTACTAAAAAATAAAATTTAGATATTTCCAAGATAACACAACAAGCAAAATTTGTATTATACTTGATTATTTTCTTAATATAAAAAGCATACTTAAGCCTCTCAAAGACAGTTTCAAGTGGTAAAAGTGGGTTTCAAAGTATCTGCCTTCCTGTCTGTCACCAAAGTGGTGATAAGTAAAACTGAAAAGTAATTGTTCTCAGCCTCTCTGGGCAACAAATTAGTGGAATAAATGCCCTTCTATTTGGCAGAACACTACTTGGTTTTCTCAAACAATTTGCTGAAGAGAAAAAATGAGAAGACTGAGCTTCAGGTTCTGCAAGAAAAGATGACACTTCACAAAGTAAAAATATGAAACACAGGGGTGAAAATCCAGTTCTTAAGAGAGAGCAGCTGCATTTGAACAACCAACACCAAACACAATTCCAGGGACAACCAGCAGCTTCCAGTCAAGTAAGGAAGTGCCTCAGAATTTTCAACAATCTAATCCTCAAGGGATCTTTCTGCCTCTTTTGACAGAAGACCAGGTTATCAGCAGTGCCTTAATTGATCAAGAGCCACAAGAAAAAAGTTTTGATCATCTGTCCCTCATTCTCATTGCCTCACAGGGACATTAACTTTTGTCTTTGTAAAACATGCAGTTAAGTTTGACACAGAGCTCTAGTAAGGGACAGAGAAAATGTGGAGAGGGTAGGGGGGATATACATGAAAATAAATGGAGTACACGGGTTTTGAAGGAGAGGACTGGCACAGTTTTTTGACAGAGTTACATCACATCCACTTGTATTCCCTTTCCTACTTCCCATGCATGCTGCTGACTTGCAGGTTTTTCCATATATTTTTCTTATTCCAAGCACTGGGATTATAAAACCCATTCATTTAAAAATGGAAAATCCTTCGAATTTGGTGTCTTCTGTCATCTACTAGCACTAAAAAAGCAATAAGTGGAATCTAGACCAGTACAGGAATTTGCAATAGAGACAGCAATATGTGCATTCATGTGTAGTCAACACTAGAGATTGTTGCTGAGCTCAGGAAAGGCAGGAAGGGTGCAAGCTTGCTGATGTGACTTTGTTCACTTCTGTTTCAGGATGGTTTACAGGATCTAGAATCCAAAGCTACTCTCTCCTCACAGTTTTTCTTCTTTGTATCTCCTTTAAGAGTTTATATGTAGAAGCAGTTAATATTTCCAGCCAGCATTACCCCCAGGGTTTATCACTGGTTCTTTGGGTCTGCTAGAGCAGAATGGTGCGAAACCTTCTGTTGCTCTGGGCACCCGGATCCTAATTTTATATTCTCTGACTAATCTAGCATAGCATATCTGTACTCCATCAACTGCAAATACCTGAAGAGAAAAAGGATGTGGCATTCCATAAGGAGCAAACATCACTTGAAATCCCTTTATTTTAGGTATGAAGCTGCACACTATGAGGAAAGCAAGTGTTAAGACAGGAGTGAGATGAAGCATAAATATGTTCATATAGAATCATATGATTTGTCATGAGGTCACTGGGTTCAAAGGCACCTTAAAAATCACCCAGGTGTATTCCCCCACCATGGGCAGGGACACTTTCCACTAGAACAGGTTGCTCAGAGCTCCATGCAACCTGGATTTGAACATTTCCAGGGATGGGGCAGCCCCAGTCCCTCTGTGCATTCTGTTCCAGTGCTTCACCACTCCCATGGCAAATCATTTTTTCCTAGAATCGAATGCTAACGTACTATCTTTCAGTTTCCATCCATTCTCCCATGTCCTGCTTATGTGAATAGTCCTTCATCTTTTGTGCAGGCTCCAGTCCAGTACTGAATATAGATATTTTAATTATTTTTCACTTTTTGTCTTACCATCTCTTTTAAACACTAACACCACAAATATAAAAAACCAAATGTAGATGTTCCTGCTCAATGCAGGGGGTTGAAACATGCGACCTTTAAGTGTGTCCCTTTCAACACAAACTATTTTCTAATTCTATGATTAAAAACTCTAGATAGGAAGCACTAAGTTGTCTGAGCAATAACAGTATTCCATTATTTTACATATAAGTATTTCTGTACTCTAGGCAGTCTAATTAGGCACCTAATGACATGTAATTCCTGAATGTCCAGTTAAAGTTGTGAATTCTGTCAAAGAAATTTCCAAAAGTATCAGATAAAAAAAAAAAACAGTGTTATTTATGAAAAAAACTGTCCTTTTTCATGTAGAGAAGGCAATACACGCACCTCTTGCTTTGGTCTGGAAATTTCATGGAAACACATATCAGAGATGGGAGTTCAGGGAATTCAGTACAGGAATTACTGGAAATTTGGTATGCTCCCTCTGCAGCATGTAAAGGAAGAACTTTCCCCTCTTCTGTGTTCAGATCACATTTAATAGAAACTACAGCCATGGAAGAAAAAAGAATATAGTTTATTCCTTAGAGGGTCTTTGATAATGGAACTTCGAACAAGAAAGGCGTGTTATGTTATCTACTTTTGGCCTCTTACATAATCAATCACTGAGTTTCAGCTGATAGTTTCTGAACTTCTCTATTGAAACCACTGACTCTGTTGGTTAATGTGTATTCTATAAAAAAATTAGCTAATCTAAATCTGAAGGCATCTACAGATGTCAAGCCCACCATTTTCTCAGCATAATTCCCCACAAGTGCCAGGTTTCTCTGTTGAACACACCAGGTTTCAGCTACCAGACATGAGCTCCTGTTATCATTGCCTGCTCTTTAATAGCAACAGCAGCGCCCCAGATTTTTGCCCTATGAAGGCAGTCTTGCAATATGAATCAACTAATCTTTCAATCTTTGAATATGTCATATAAATGAGTTTTCACTGAGGTCAGAAATTTTTGTCAACCTCCATCATCTGAAAAAGAGGAAAGGGCCTTTTTAGAGAAGTCTTAAAGGTATGAAAAGACAGGATCAACCAACATACTTCTTGTGTGTGAATGTTTTAAGTTTAGATCCTCACTACCTTTCATTTTCCAGTCCACTATAAATGCTGCTCCTGAGTAACATTCAGGCTTATTTCTTGCATAGATAGATCCAAGAAACACTTTAGATGTGACCAAGGTCACAGATGACTTCTCTGTCAATATTAAAGAAAGAGCCTATCCTCATGCTCCATATGATCTCATATGTCACAGCAGAAAGTAAGATTCGTGCTGCTACAGACAGTGTGGCTATATTTGTTTGCATATCACCTTACTGAGCTCTTAAACAAGTCAAAATTTTCTTAAACACATTAAGTCCAGTAAAACACTTCAAGAATGATATGAAAGATGCAGTTCCAATCCTCTAGGACTGCGGACCTACTCCTCCTGGCCAGGACATTTTCCTGATCAGGCTTTGTTCACACAGCATCTGTCGGTCAGTTGGACAATAAACTCTTTCTCACAGGCAATGAGTAACAATGCTAGCAAATATATGCTTTTTTTCTTCTCATCTACTTTTCAGTGTTTACTGGTAAACAAGAAAGAGAAGTGTTTTGTTATATTAAGAGGTGTTTTTCACTCAGTCTGGCTTAACAGAAAGTTTCAAGAGAAACTTGGGCAGGTATTTTTCTTCTTTTGCGCTTAATTATGATACTGGAAATTTTCTCCAGTATCATAATTAAGAGCAAAAGAAGAAAATAAAGAATAATAAAAGAAGAAAAATAAAATACCACTAGAACAGTAAACTCATGATGTCCAGACAGCTGCTGTTTAAAGTACTTATTCTATTTATCTTCCTGAAATTTATTTTCTGAATATTCAGTCAGTTTATAGTGAAAGAGCAAACATCTGGAACTTGTGTGCACATAGCAGGAATCTTGTTTAATAACTATTATTGCAGGAACATAGTTTGACATTAAACCAGTACAATTTGTGCCAAAAAAGTCTTCATAAAAACCTAAAACAAAATTTTGTCTTGAAGCCGTAGTTTTGTGATTTTGTCACAATTCCATTTATGTAAAGTACAAAAGTATGTAAAAGTACTAAGTATGTAAAATACTTCAGAATACTTTGTCCAAAATTCTTTGGCAAGAGTAAATATGCCATTTATATAAAGCAGAGAATTTCCAATTTATACCAAGATACTGCTAAATTTCAGCACTAGAAGTTTAATTCCATAAGTTAATATACTCTGTAATCTGCAGGTTACAAAGAATGGGTCAAGATACACACTGTGTTGGATAATCCATTAATTCCTAAAAAAGAACAAATTCTCTTTTTCATAAACCTATGCTGTTTATGCAAAAAAACTTTGATGTATATATTGTTGCACAATCAGGATTAAAACAAAATTGTTTCTAATAATCAGACCAGAGCCAATGAACTCAAAACTCTTCACATCTCAGCTGAGCAAAGCAGAACTACAAATAAACAAAAAACATCTAAAATAAATATACATTAATATTTTATTACATACAAGCTGAAAGTAAGCAGAAAACTGTATATGCACTTTGTATTTATATGAAGTTCTGTCTTGCAATTTACCAAATGTCACTGGCTGTAATATACTCTTCAGGTAAATCCAGCATTTTCTTTTTTAAATATATAAATAACTAAATATTAGGAAGAGCTGCACCTGAAGTATACTTTAAACCACTTATGAAGCTTTTGGGGAAACATGATCCTAGTGTAATCAAAATGGTATTTTCATAACATAAAATCAATAATAGAAGGCATGTTCTTTTTGTGCAAAGGTGGTGTGTTTTGAAAATATTGCCATGTAGTATTTACGGTAACAGCTGTACAGTTAAACTTTAGGCACAAACTGAACTGCAGAGGATCTGCTGCATAAATATAATTCCCATGGCAACTAAGTGTGCTACTAGATAACAGAGAAAAAAGGATTTATGTGTTTGCTGAGCTGTCTTGCCCTAGAGGAATTCTCCAGGCAAATGCAGGCCACCTGCCACATGTTATATTAAGCTCAGCCTTCTGGACTTATTTCCAAATCTACAACAAAAAGGTCCACCAAGTTTCATTTGAAGTTTCCCTGTCATGGTCCCAGTCACTCCAAAATACATAGTTCACTGTTCAATATGCTTCCTATATTGCAACAGAGATGTTTAACCATGAGTAATTATGTTTCTGGTTGCAATTTTTTTAATCTAAATCCTCCACACAAAGTGGGCAAGCAATCTGAATCTTCAAATTCATTTAAACTTTTGTCCATTTGTACTAAGGCTCACTCTAAAGTGTCTGTCATTTTTAAAATCAACCAAAAATATTCCTGTCTTAATATTATAAGGAAAAATATTTGGGTCAGATCATTCAAATAGTATCTTTCTATATAAAAATGTATTAATGGTTGACTTGCCTTCATATGCAGGAAAAAAACCCAAAAAAACAAACAAAAAAACCCCCACCAAACATTTTTGCTGGAATACATCGCTAATAGAGACACACTGCTTGGGAATGCTTGAAGTTGGAAAACTATACTGGGAATGATGGAAGACCACTAAAATAGTAGGAAAATACAATCACTTGGCAAGCAATAGGCAAACTTAATGCAGATAATACCACCAAGTTATCAAAGGGCCAGAGTATGTGTGAAAGTGCACAATGTTTACAGTGTTTTCCTTGTCAATTTTGCCTCTTGGAGATTGACTTAAAAAAACCACCTTTTTTTAACAATCAAGACTGTCCCTAGGCACAAGCTCCAGAAAAGAAACTGCTTTGCTCAATTGTCCTTGCTGGGAAAACCCTGTGGCACTTTAAAGAGGCATCAGAGCTTGCCTGAAACAACATGAACTTGAGCATGGGAACAATGCCCCATACACACTTTTTGGGTGGCTTGAAAATCTACTGCATTGCTAAGTCTATGGTCAGCAGCAAGACTGCCAAGAATTCGGATGTCTACACTTATGATACACCTTTGTATTATCCTTCCAAAGCCTCCATGCAAGATATGGACAAGCCATGAACATGGGCTTCCTGCTGTCCTACCGCTTGTGCTCATCTCTCCAGAGCTGTTTATTTACACCCCACCCCAGCCTCACCATCTTGCTGCAGCTCCATGTGAACCATGAACCTGAACCAAAGTCCACAGAAGTTAAATCCTTGCTCTTGTTTGAGCAGGTAACTTATAAATGCAGTGTTTTAACAAAGAGAAAAATAAATAATTTTCATGAACTTATGTTGCAGTGGTCACAAATTAATATGTCCTCAGGACAGTCATAAAGTATTTGCATTAAAATGACCAACTGCTTGTGCAAGGACAGGAAAAGAGGAATACTTTAGAGAACACTTGTTCATCTCTGCAAAATAATATCTGTGTTATATAAAACCACTAAAAAAAACAGTGCACAACAGAAATGAGTTAAGGATCAATATGACATTACCAGATAAGAATATGCATTTTCAATACTAATAATACTTCATATGCCCTAAGGATTTTTTTTTTTTTGGTTGTTGTTGTTTTGTTTTTTTTAAAGGGTAAAATAGAAGACTAACATTAAGTATTATTCTGACTTGGATTTTCTTAGAAGCAATCACACAAAATACTTCACCAATAGATATGACAAATGCACTTTATATTTCAATGTGTCAAACCATTTCAATACTCAGAAACTATGTTGAAGCTGGCAGGCAAACAGACTATATTAAATTTTTCTCTGGAATCGACTTCCATTCTGTACTGAATTACTGGAATTTTAGTGACCCTAAAAAAGGTTGTCAAAAATAATATTCAACACAGAGCTTCCAAATCTAATGCTCTATTACACCTACTTCACATAAAATAATATTGTTTCAATATAAGCTAACCAGTCAAGAACAACATTCTATTTGTACTTGTAATTTTGCATACAGTTCTATATTGATTTGTCACAGTATTTTTAAATGTACCTTCTCCTGAAAAAAATAGTCAGAGGTTACACTTGGTGATTCACTTTGTTGCAGATTTGATACAGTTGGGAACTCTTTTTAAACAAATAAATGAAAATCTACCAATATGGGACTGTAAGCATGTTAATAGCTATTTCAAAACTCTGATTTTTCAAGACTCCTATTGACTTGCACATCACAAAACTCTCATAAAAACTTTTTTAGTGCCAGAAAAGCAGTTGTATTTACAAATCACTTAACTTTTCCTTCCATTTAACTCAGTGCTCTCTCTGCACAATGAAATTCAACGGCAGCATTTATTTGCTGCCTTGTTTTTTGCCTTGTTTTCCCCACAATCAACATTTTACTATCTTACTTTAAGACATCTTCAGCTCTGGTACTGTTAGTACTATCCATACTAATAATGCAAAAAAATTCAAGAATAAGGCCATTTACCTGCTCACTATTAATTCCAACCATTTCTTATTGTTTAATCCCTACTGTTACAAAATGCTGTAAGTAAAGTGAGCACAGAATTACAGAATCACAGAATGTTCTGAATTGGAGGGGATCCACCAGCATCATCATGTCCAGCTCTTAAATACCACTAAGCGTAGCAGTGTCTTTTCTCTTGTATCCACTGGTGTGATAGATGCACAGAAGTCATAAGATCTCAGTGTGCTCCACTTAGAAAAGAGAATTCAATCATATATCACAGCTCAGGAGGAGGCGTGGGTAAATCCACAGCAGCTTGGTAAGCAGCACAGAAAGCCCATCAGCAGCTTAACTCTGTGACAGACCCAGAGGCAACTTGAGAGCTGTCAGCACAACTGCCTGTGAAGCTCACAAGGGAAGCAATAGCCAATTATGCCCCATGACCTGCTACTGGAAAACACAGTGAGAAAGATAACAAATCAAGGTCTTGAAAAACTATTCAGAAAAACTATGTCGTTTACTTCCTACCGAACATGCATCGCACTTCGAGCTTTTATTAAAGGGGTAGCATTCAGTGACCATGCTCTGCCTGACCCTTATGAAAAGGGACCACACCTTCAACATTCCCTACCTGGATAAAAACATACATGCCATTCATCTGGAAGCTAAGCTTGAGTAACACCTGCAGAGAATTAACACTTGGATTTCTGTTTTGGTTACTTGGCATTGCTGTGTATGATCAGCACCAAACTCAAACTAGACTCCATTAGAAAGGAATTAAGCCTACTTGTAAATTTTTTTCCATCCAGCCCTTCAGATGGGTGGGTCTGAGTAGCTACAAAAATTAATTGGGAAAAATATTTCTTTTGCTCAGAGCAGCAAATAAAATTAAACAGAAAGAGGTTGTGCTGATCCTCATTACCTGATCTGCCTCCTTCCTCTGGCCAGCACTTTCCCTACCTTCACTGTTACATGGGGTTCCCTGGTACACCAGTCTAAAACCGAGCTTAAGTGCAGGCTCAGTGAACTACGCTGAAGTTGTGCACACAACAGCAACATCACCAGTGACCTGCAAGTCGAGCCCAGAAACATTTCTAATTACTCTGTGTCTAGCAAGAGTCATTCATGGATTCAATCTGATCTACAGAAGCTAATAAAAATTTCAGCCTCCGGCTTCAACGAGGATAGCATCAAGCCAGTATATGTCTAGGTTAAAATATTCATGTTGAGAGGTGTAGTACATAGTTTATGCCTGTGTTTTACTAAAAAACATCCTTACAGTTTATTTGCAGGCTTAAGTAGTGTTTTGAAGATATGCAAGCCTTTGGAATCAGTATGCAGGATGAATTTCACTCTTTCACCAAGGTAAGAATATTTGATTTGCAGGTAACATGAAAAGTAGTTTTTGTTATAAGCCATAAGCACATGCAAGGTATCTGAAGCACAGTGGCTGTGCATTATTTAAACAAACACTAACAAAAGGGCAAAAAAATTAAAGCACTTCAGTTAACTAAAGATGTAGATTAAATAGTTGTCTCACACACAGAAACCTAACTCTTCATCAACCCCCAAAAGGAACAGAAGTAACTGACATGCTGGTTTAAACTGTCAGTTTCAAAACATGCCTCATGTTTTGAAACAGAACAAAATGTGTGGGAGGCTATGGAACATGCAGACATAGCATTTAAGGATGATGACCAGGGTTATTTTACAGTTCTATGACCATTTTGGTGTCTAGTGTGGCAGGAGCCCTCTCTGGGGTAGTGATCCAAAACACTTCATTCTACAGGAAGGGTTTTCTGAGCAAGAAGCAAAATTGTGGCCTTTTAAAATGACTAAATCTCTAGAGTTCATGGTATCACATATCAACCAAAATAAAATTAAATCCCTGATTTTAAATACTAATTCCTGTTAAACCATAATCATGCAAATAATTTTCTCTAGTTAATGTATCACTAAGCCAACTAGAAAAGGGGTCACATTTACCAGATTATTCACTTAAATGCTTTGGTGGCCAAACTCTAGATCAAGTTTTCTAAACTGTGAACCAAACTATGCAGTTGTGACAAAAACAAATAAAAAGCACATCACTGTGAAAATACCAGATATATTTCCCTTCTAATATCTGTGTTTACCTGAAGTTCATGTGACTGAACTCTGAACACAAATGACCAGCACTGTATTTTCTAAAAATCCAATTAAGCTTATCTCTGTTAATAGTCACATCCTTGGGCATTTCCTGCGGATGCACAAAGCACACACACCTTTTCCTCTTCACCTAAACAGCCCGAAACGCTGATTGAACCCGTAGCACTGCACAGCCAGTGACACACTGCCAGCCTGGCCTTCCACAGCCTCTGCTGCCAGGGAATCTGAGAATGTATCAGTCATCTAAGAAGCAGAATGAGTGCTACAAATCTCTGTCAACAACAAGCGAGGCTTGGGTGGATAAGGTGAAGAAAAGGCTGTGGAATGATTTGAAAGGTTCCTAGTACAAACTGCAAAAAATCATTCAAAGATTCTTTAGGGACGTTCTTACCCTGATCAAGGATTTCTACACAAAAGAACAATCTGACCCTTTATTAAAATATTTTTAAGGTTTTAATTAATATAAATTAGATTAGGTAATCAATACTTATTACTATGTTATATTTTTATCAAATTATATTCAAAAGCAGCTTCTCTCATCCAGTTTGTAATTTCCAGAGTGGGTTCTGATTGACATTACTCTAAACAAAGGATGCCTGATATATGACTACATTATTGGCATTTTGTCAATGGTAGCAACTTACAACTTGTCTAATAACTGAAAGCTAATGATAATTAGCTCTTGCCAAGTCTGGTAATGTACCCAGTTACTATTTAGCAGTCAGGCTGTAAAAGCAACAGCTCCGGTTTGTGGTATTGTAGTAGTTTGAGAAAAGAACCAAAAGGTTATTTGTGTAATTTCTGTTCAAGTCAAAAGGAAATTAAATATATCATACGCTTTTCAACTCCTTGCTGACTTGGTCTCAAAATTAGCACAAATATAACATAGCTGGGAGACAATATGGTTACTTCTTATTTTTATGGCTTAGCTGAGACATTTTTAACTATATAAGCCTTTCAGTTTTCTTTTTTTCAGAATACATTTCTGTCAGATCTATGATTTAGCATCTCATTCAGCAAACACCCAAACCAATGCTTCCTGCCCAGAAACAGAAGAGACAGCTTAAGATGAAATAAATGCTGGTCTAAAAAACCCAAAACCAACAAACCTCAAAGAAACAATGCAACACATTCCCTACATCACATAAAACAATTTTTGCTGTTAGAAGTCTCAAAAATATAGCAATAAGAAAACATGGAAAACAAAAATAAGATTTTTGCAACATGGTACATTCTTTTCTTCATCCATTTGCTGAATATATATCCCAACATCAGTGACAAGAGAGAAGTCAAATTTTTTGGCAAAGCAAATGTGGTCGATTAAAGGTGAAGCAAGTATTTTGAAGACCAGCTGGAAGATATTCCATTGTGGTACAACTGGAAAGATGCATGCTAAAACATGGCTGGGCAGATGAGGATCTTCAGGCCCCTCCCTGAACTCGGAGTTAAGCTATGTTTGGCTGCCACCTTAAAGCACTTTGCTTTTACAACATTCTAGAACCAATATGAAGTTGCTCTCCAGAAGCAGGCACAAAGTTAAATATACCCTTCAGATGAGTTGCCTGCAGGACAGCACTTGTTACAAGCACTGGGATATTTTAGATCTGATTGCCTCCAAGGCCAGCTTGAGAATGTGGAGGTGCCTGCTTGGCAGGGTGGGACCTGCGTGCCTGAATCATGGTCTTTGCTCTGACCAGCTTGGGGAGGGAATACACACTGCATGCTCACAAAAAACTCCTCCTGATCAAAGGTCTGTCTTGTAACTTTAATATTGAACACCTTTTAACACAGTAATGAGAATGTAAGTCAATGGGAAAAAGCTATTTCTCTACATAGAGGTATCACCTTTTCCTGCTGAGCAAAGAACAGTTGCTTTTGATTATTCATTCTAGATCTTTGCTGGAAATATATACTTTTGATTTAAAAGTCACTGTCCTAATTGGTGGTACAACAGCTGACAAAAATTTGTCTTATACACAAATACCTTTTTACTAAGAAAACAGGAGATTTGCAGGAGATGTTTCTTTAAAATTTCATAACCCTAAACCGATTCAGACCAGATCTCATAAGCACTGAATACTGCTTAAATACAATTTTCCTTCCAGTTTTTCATATCCCATTAATTTGCCATCAGTTTCTTCTATAGCATTTCCAGCCCTGGTTGCTGTGTGTCCTGATCTACGTGCCTCTCACTGACACTCTTTGGTGAAACTTGAAGATATCACTACTTTATCACAAAAAACCCAAACTATCTCAAAGCCTACCTTTTTGATACCAGTGCTGTGTTGTGTGTTAATTCATACTGCCACAACACTACCAGGCCACTGTCAGAGTCTTGGCAAGCCCTGCATCCTTCTGTACTGCCTGCAGCTTTGCCCTACCACCACAGGCTGCCAGCTCATGCTGTCATGAGACTGCTATATGAAAGCCATCAATACCCTTCATTTACCAAAAAAAAAAAAAAAAACAAAACACCACAACAAAACCACAAACCTATCTCATACTTTCACACTGATGCTATGTTATTGTTGTGGTGAAAACTTCCTTTTGCCCACTCACATTTTGTCCCTGGCTGTCTTTGAAGTTTCTTCTGAAGGCAAAAAACTTCTTTATAAAACACCCACAGAACAAATAACATCTTTCCCTATACAGCTGAATGTTTATGTGGTAAAAATTTTTGTATTTGTGAGCATTCAGAATTTTAATCATAATTTCTTTGACATGCAGAAATAGTGTGTGTGAAGTAGCATCCTTTAGAAAATAGAGTCCCAAATAAAGAAGAGATAGAAGCCAAGAGAAGGCTCTGTTCCCTGCTAAATTAATTACAATGGGAGTCATCAGAATTTAGCAGCACTGATAGGTTAATTTTCATGCCTGCCTTCACTCGGGCAATTCCTCCCAAAAGAGCTAATTCTGCAGGTGCTTTGAATGGTTTCCCCCCACCACCAAAGACACACATACACAAGAAAGATCCAAAACCAAAACCTCACCCCTGTGAAGCAGGGTGCTGGCGCTTGCATTCAGCTGAATTACATTAATACTCCCTTAACAGAAGCATCTCACTTCTGACACCCTCTTCTGCCCCAGGGCATTGAACTGTAGCACATCCATGTGCTACATCCACATTGATCCTGCCAAAGCACAGGCTGCAGTTGGAATTGTTTCTATCACCAAGCACACACAAGTCTGGGATAAGGGTACTGAAGCAGGAATGCCTGCGTCCCCAGAAAAGCTGGCCATAGGTCTGAGGGGCAAGGCACAAAAGAGAAATACAGCAAAAGAATTACTATCAGAAAGTTAAACAAGTTAACTCACACAAATCTTGGGAATAGCTGCAGGTTTGATGCTTAACATACTTAATGTCTGTTGGTAGCAAAAAAGATCTCTGAGGGAATTTCCAAGAAGTTTTTCAGATTGCTTGAAGAAGAATGCTGTCTCTGGTGGTCACCTCTAGCTGAAGTCAGCTCAGAGACAGGATATTTTGCTTACTACAGCATAATTTCCCTGGTAAGGTTAATCATGCTCTTTCCAATTATTATGGAAAACCTATCAGGCATGTTTGACTGTTATAAACACCACCAGTCTATTACCCTCGACAGCAACAATTTTCCAAGATGTCAGTAAATCACTGCATCCCAGCTGTGTGCCAGCTCTTTTTGGCACTTACTTGTTGAAGTGAATTTCTCATGCCAGAGGTGTTTGTGTGAGGAGACAAGTGAGTGTTCTCAGCTTGAGCTAGCAACAAGAGGAAAGGCAGCACTGCCATTAGAGCAGATACACAGAGGGACAAGAACTGGCATGATCCTTAAAGGCAGAGATGAAAAGTTTGAACAGATTGAAGTGAGAAATTAGATTCCAGAGAAAGAAACTCAAAGAGAAAGAACGTGTGACCAACAAAAAAGGCAAGGAACTTCAGACTATTCACATCTTCATCAATGATGTGGATGATGGAGCAGGGTGTACCCTCAGCAAGTATGCTGATAGCAGAGACCAATGACACTTCCCACACCCGGGAGGACTGGTTGAAACACCAGAGGGTCACATCCAGAGGAACTTTGACAGTCTGACAGGAACCTCATTAAGTTTAGGAAGAAGTGCAAACTCCTGCACCAACATAACACTGGGAGTCACCCAGCTGGAAAGCAGCTTGGCAGAAAAGGACCCAGGAATCGTAGTGGACACTAAGTTGAACATGAGCCAGCAATATGGAATTACAGCAAAAAAGGCAGATGGTATCCCAGGCTGCATTAGAAAATCTGTACAGACACATTACAAATTGACTGACTCTATCTGCACACAGGTTAGGAATTAAAAAAAATAAAAAATAGTTCAACAACTAACGAAAGAATTTTAATGCTAGGGACACAGTAATGCTGAGGACAGGCTTTCTTTTGGCAGATGAAGAAATCAGAATTGGACATACTGGGAGTATTTGGGAGTATGCATATAAATATGACAAAGGAAATCTTCTGAAAGATTACATATATCAGTAAGGAAAAATTTTGGGAGAAACATTTTATGGTTCTTTTTCCCTGTACAATTTCATTTCAAATGAATTAATTAGTTGTGAATACTGCAGACATTACATGAAACAAACTTCAGTCCTGTTAATATTTGTATCTTTTTCCCCTGAGTCAGGGTACATTAGGTACCCTCTAAGTATAGCCTGGGTGTAGTTGGATTGGAAGCTCACTTTTACTGGGACAGGAGAACTTCCTAACCCTTGGAAGTTACTGTAAAATATGTCACACATTTGCCTGTCCTAGCCAACACAGGTTTCTCTCCTAACAATTAGACCAGATCTCAGAGATAACAGTGAATCACAACCATAACCCTTGTGTCTGCCATCTTCACATTAACCTGAGTGGGAGAAATCTTCAGAATGGAACAGAGCTGAGACACAAATAAAGAAACCCCTAATTTAATTCATTTGTTATACATGGAGCAGAATCACTTGCTATGCTATATACCTAGATCATCAGTGAGACTGGGCACTGTGATAAAAGACAAGATAAAATTACTGGGTATCTGCCTGACAACATCATCAATGGATGTATGGAGAAAGACTTCCTCAGAACTGGTACCTCAAGAAAGGAGGGCCTGTGGAGGGGGGGGTTTGTTGTTTCTCTGACACAGTTTATCCTTCTGCTCTTCCCAAACAATATTAACCATAGTCTCAGACAACACCTTGTTCAAGGTGATTACATGTAACTCCTCTATCCCTGTTGGGTTATTTTAGCACCATATAGCTGTTGACTATGTGATTCCAGGAAATTTTTCAGTGTTTGTTTAGACTTTCAATTTCTATAGAACCTTAATCAAAAAGATTATCTAGAAAGAGAAGTGTATTTCCTTGTTTCCCAAACCCAGTATTGCTATCATAATCGAAAAAACACATCATAGAAGTATTACGAATACTTGTGATCTAAGTCAGCAAAAAAAAGGGGTCCCATCCACATACAAAATTTAAAAGTTATTTGAAGATGGCAAATTATTTTCTTCTGAAGACAAGCTTGTTTTGTAAGCTTACTTTGAAGCCACAAGCACAGTCCTGCTCTGCTCACCTCCAATCCCTTTCACAGTGAGAATAGGTTGAGCTGTATTGATCCTAATTTCTTACATGCACATACAGGGTAGCTGAAATCAGGAGTTATTTTTGAAATTCTTTCCATGTTAATAAAGGAGAGGACCTAGAAAAACTCTTGTCAGTCTCAATGACTCAAAGCTACTGATAATTCCATGTTTCTGTATTGAAATTTTTCACTCTGCTAGCCCAGGAAGAATGGCGGACATATCCAAAGATGTTTGATGCAAATGGAATGTTTAACTCACTTGTTCTGTCCAACACATGCAAAGGCTTAATTTCCCTCACTTCATGACCTATTTGAGTGCACCACCTAATTTTTACTCCTTCCTATATAAACTGAATTTACCATTAAAGTATTTTTAATATCTGACTGCAATAGCTCAAAATTGATCCAACTGAGTATCTGATTTCAGAGCTTGCTTTCCTTGCTTGAAATGGATTTGAATCTTGATTCCTTCCATTTTTCCCATGAGAAAGCTCATGAAGTGTGTAGCCTGACAGGAGCTGTTGTTGGTGAGAAGTTTTTGAAAAACAAGCAGAGGCTGTTAGAATGATAATCAGTCTTTGGGTTTTTTTGTTACTTTACTGTTTTCAGGGACCTCAAAGAGGAGTGGTTGCATTCCTGTTTACCTAATCTGGGAAGGTGATAACAACTAGAAAAGTGAAAAGACAATTCTGCTGAGTAAAGGTCTCTCTCAGTAAAAAAAGCTGGTTCCCTGGTAGGATAGACATGCTTAACTTCATTAGAGGCAGGAGCTATATTGTGAGCAATTTCTGGCTTTATAAAGTTTGGGTGAAGTTTTAGCACAAATGAAATTAGAAAAATGCTAAGCTTCTGTACCTTCTATGCTTTATTTATCATCTACTTATTTTTTTCCAGGATTCCTTTCCAACAATTCCTTAAGCTGGGAGTGATGACCTGGGTATGAGGATTCTTGGCAACAAGAAAAGGAAACTCAGTCTTTTAAGCCATGATAACTCACAGCAGTATTTTGTGATAATAGCTGGGTATTTCCTCCATTAATTGAACTCAACAAAAGACTATCTTTCTGTTGCTGTCTTTCAAGCAGTCTGGGGAGAGATGTAAAAGCACGGGTATAGAGATAGGCAAGCATCATCTGGTATATGCAAGCATTATCTTAAGCATGGTTAACACTTCAGCTAAGTGTGTGGTCGTCAGGTTTTTTTAGGCTTGGGGTTGGTTTGCTCCCACTTCACCTCTCCTCCTCCCCCTTTTTTTTTTTTAACTGCTGCTTTCTAGCTCAGGTTTAGTCTGCCAGCATTCCTACACTAAGGAAGCAGAAGCTCTTTGGGAATTATGTGCATGTACAGCTGCATGCCCTACAAGTTCAAGCCACATTTATAGTCCATTCTTCTCAATTCTGATCTTTCACACTGCACTCCACTGAGAGGAACAGGGTGGCAGGCTCTGAAGATTATCACTATACCTACATTCTCAGGAAGGCATGAGGAAAATGTGTGTTCATCTAGTACATCTGTTAATGTATGCCATTCTGTGATAGCTGTCCCACACATCTGGCCTCACTTCTAGATCTGTTTGTAGGTACCAATTGCATTCTCTAGATTTGGCAGGAGGCACAGCTTGAAAAACAGAAGAGGTAGAGAAGTGGCTCAGTTCTGCTGCAGCAATATGCAGGGTGTTTCCTTCACATGGGGCTCTACTTTCTTTTCATTTGTAAATTGAGAAATGCTGTTTTCTACAAATTATTTTTGTTCCAGCTCAAGGAACAAGAATTCAAAGAAGCAACACCAGCTCCAATTCAGTTCTGTTTCATTCCCCTCCTGTCAGAAAAGAGTGATCAGGTATGCTTCCACTCAGAACGTTCTGCAAAAAACTATACTTTGTATAGAGGTAGCTGAGCTTCCAGCTGAAACATCACAATGGCAGAAAGAACTGATCTTCCCCTATACCTCTCTTGTCTTTTCCCACACTCGCTTTTTCTTGACTAAAAGAAAAATTAGAGGCAAAGGAACATAATTATGTCCTTGCAGAATGAAGATGAGACAAAGAATTAGCCTCCTAAAGTCAAACAATTTCAGCATGCAACCAGATGCTGTCCCAGAATGCTGGTCTAAAGAAAAGCTTAAGATGTTAGAATAGCCCTTGTAAAAATGCTGCCAAAATTTTGATTTAATAATAAGCTATGAGTGCAGACAAAATAAGGAGGGCATGGAACATTCCACCACCACTGTATCTGATCCTGGTACCAAGCTACGAAGGGGATGAAGTCACAGATTTGTGCATATATCAGGGAATAAAAACCATTTCCTGGGGGGAAAATTTGTGTCTCTCTGGAAATACTACATCTGATGCACATGGTGTTCAGAGGCACTGCACATTCTCTTCTGGAAGCTCACAGATAAAAACAGTGTCCTCAGAGAAACCAAGATAAATCTTTGGTTCTCATGCACATCTCAGATTCTGCCCAAAATGAATGTGGGAATAAGGACAATTAAAAGAAAAAGTCTTCAATTAGCATACAAATATATTGGTAATCAGGCACTAATAGCAAAGGAAATGCAGGAAAGATACATGACAGTTTAATGGGGAATTCTTAAAATATTATATTTTGTAAGGTTTATTGAAGTGAGGATATGACATTTTAATGAGGTTGTCCCAACATACATTATATTTAAAGTTTGCTTGAGTATAGTAGGAATTCTTTATATTAATGACTTGTGACCAAGGTTTTGCATTTTGTTTATGGAACAAGATACAGTTTCTGCACCTGCTCACTAAAATGCACACTAACGTTTAATTTTATTTCTTTTTTTTTTTTTACAATTTCTTCTATTTAAATCCACGCAATGTTGTTTTCATTTGCAAATAAAAAGGAAAGAGATAATGACACAAAGAGGAAGAGCTGTCCTTTGAAATGTGAGCTTAACCATAGGGGCTAAAATGTCTAAACTTCTTTCTGCTAAGAGTAACCCAGTACATGGGATTATGAATCAGGCACCTTATGAAATTACTCTGCAGACACCAATTACTTACACAGTACATAATGCATTTTTCTACGAGGTAAAATTAAGTCTCAGCAATGAAACCACCATGCCCAACAATTTGTACAGGAAAAATGGAAAGAGGATACATAAATTAGTGGAACAAATGAAAGCCTTATGCTCTGATTTCAGCCAAAACTTAAATCTTAGCAGAAATAAGTTTAGTAGTCTCAGAACTGAAATCACCACACCCAACAATTTGTGCAAGTGAAAAAGAAAAGAGCATACATAAATTGGTGGAACAAAAGAAAGCCCTTTCTGCTACACTCTAATTTCAACCAGCTCTTAAACCCTCGTGGAAATGAGTTTGGTGATTTCAGCTGAATTTCACAGTTAGCATCAGAAAACTAGTTTCAATTATTAGCTACAAATTCATTTGATTAAAAGCCCCTAATCTGGAGATGCCCAGGACTCTGCTAGCCTGTAAATTAAGTTAACATTTTCCTTCACCTCAAGACAGGAGGATTGCTCAGAGCTAGGATTCAATGCACCACGTGTTTTACAAAGATAAACAAGTGCCTTATGTTACTTTAATACTTTAACCTTCATGAGCCACAAAGTATTCCTCTCCAAATATTTAAATATTGTTCTCTGATTGCTATTAGGCATCCACCATACTTGAGGGGAGTCTGGAAAGCAGGAACAACTCTTTTTATCAGAGGTCTCTGTCAATGTACCAGACAGAACCTGGGCCTAAAGTACTCCCCTCTCCCCCCACCATAGGAGCACATGCAGAAGGGGGAGGATGTGAGGCAAGTTGAGCACTGCCACCTTTATATAAATCTAGTGACTCGTCTCCCCCAGCCTCATATTCAATTGAGCTAGAGGATATGATTAAATACAGTTGATAAGACAAACAAATTTAAGCTTCACAGAAGTATAGAATGCAGGAATTTTCCATCAGCACCTTCTACCCCACATTTGGGCTTTTTTAAAGATACAGTAGAAAATTCTATTGTTACAGAAAATTTGCAGTACTTGAAATTATGTACCTATAGGTTATAGCTACATGTTAGTAAAGCCAGTTTTTATTCTTTCAGTTATGCCCAAGAAAAAGCTAACATATGGAAGAGAGCTGTAAACAGAGAAAAGATGCATCTTTGGTCATTGTGTCCTAGAATAACTTAAGAAGTGTCACTCAGGATTGGTGCTGGATGCTCTGCAATGCAGTGGGGGAATTAGATCTGTTACCCTTCCTCCTCCTCTAATAAAAAATATAGAAGGAGTGAAACAAGCCATGAGAAATTAACACAGAATAAAAGCATTTGGAAAAATCCAGAACCCATTTGCACTGGCAGCCCCTTGGTTATTAATGCTTCAAGTGCCCATGAATACTTTTGGCCCTTGCCCTTGTCTGGTGCAACTGACTGATGGAATACCCACAACACGGAAAACAACTGCAGAAAATGCAATATTTTCAATCTACTTTCCTGGCAACTTGCAAATCTTTGTGAAATCATACATCCAAAGGATTGTATCACTTGTAGACCAATGCCAAAGATTTTGAAGAGCATTAACCAGCATAAACTTGGCCTATCAATAAAGTTACACTGCAGCTGCTTTTAAAGTGGAGGCAGTCACAATAGCTTTCTATTCATTTCAATACTCTGTATTACACTAGTATTCTGACTTTTTTCTCTGTGTGTGTGTTATTCATCTGGACAAGATCTCTTTTCACCGGGAATAACAGAAAGTATGGGATTTATTGCTATAATGAAGTTCTTTCAAATCTCTGTTTTCTCTCTCTAAAGGACAGGAGGATAGGCGTTCATCTCATCAGGCAGCTTATTAGGATTAGCACTGAGTAAGACACCACAGAATGTCAAGCCTATCAGTTACTAAACATGCATCATACAAACTTTGTCTTTGCGAGAACCTCTGCTCTGCATTTGTCATCCACCTGAATAATTAACAAGTACATGCTGCCTGCCAGCAGCTTAGGGAATTAATTTTCCCAGATTAAATGCAGATCACGTCTGCAAAAAACTCAGACCACACACATGCTGCACTACCACCTTTCAAACATGAGAAGCAAGGAAACAAGTTTTAGTATGGTCTCTGCTGAGTCTGACCTAAAACTTATTTATTATAGGTACTACTTCATAATCATTATGAAGTGGTCAGAGAGGTTTTAACACCCAACTCATGCAACAAGCCAACAAGGAACTCTCTTTAGCTGGCCTGAGAAGCTATTTAAATAAATCTCCACTCTAGAGTTGCTTCACTGCTTAGTGCTATTCTATTCCCAAAATACTGAGACAGTCATAGGGAAATTCTAATGTCTGTAAACACTGAGGGTTTTTTGAACTTGGAGTATTTACTCTAGGCTCTTTAAAAATAGATTTAGAGATGACAACTGCAGCATGCAATAGCACGTATACTGATGCTAGGGACTAAAAATGAATGAGGTATCTCATACCTTATATTTTCTGTGATCTAAGTTGACACTTGCCCCAAAATCAGAAGCCTTATAAAGGTTGATTTCTATTTGAAATTATAACTATGACTGATTATTGAAAAATACGATTGAAAACATCCTTTTGGGCTATGCTTAATGAAAACTGTTATTTTATATGATATAGGAATATTCATAATTATCTTAGGAAACTATGTTCTCTAAGTATTTAAGTGGACAAAGGATTGAGACTTACAGTTTCCAAGACACCCTTTCTGAATGGCCATTCCTCAGTGTATTGTAAGCAGCAATATCATGTACTCGGTACCATTTACTGTGAGCCTCTACCACTTCAGTACATCATAACAATCCCAAAGTTAAAGATGCACAAACCCACAATCAGTGCTCCCAAAAAAAAAAGGACAGGAAATAAATCAAGTACTCAGATGAACTTAACACACATCATTTCTTAGGATGCGAGTGTAATGGGTCAGTGTAAACAAAGGAGGAAAAACCCCATCAATAGCAAAGGTTTGCCTTACCTACCTCTACCTTGCTCAGGGAATCAAAGCCTCAGAGCCTGTCAGACTCTGCAAGGCTTTTATGTACAGAACTCACAGCAAAGGTAACGTGAGTCACGGCTACACAAAATGTGCAGGACTAGACCTCCATCTTAAAGCTTCTCTTCTGTAAGGCAAACAGCACATTCCTGCTTTGCCTCTTCTGTCCTGAGATGCAGCATTTCTCCAGGACACTGCCAGTTCAACACCTCCTGGGTGCATTGGTCTGGACTGCAATTTGCCTTTCCCATTAGCTAAGCTTCTGAAGAATCATTACCCCTGCACCATCTGCCCCAACGCAGACACTTGAGCAGCTTCCTTTTGGCTAAGCACACAGCAATATTTCCACTACCTTCTTAAAAACAGGAACTGGAGGGAAATTAACTGCACAATATATTTGTAATACATACAGCAGTAATAGACGACTACAGAACATGTTATTCCAATAAATACCAAAGGCAGTGATTAAAGATGGCTCTTTTTGCATTTAGTCTGATCTTGTACTGTGTGCTGCTTATGGGAATTAATGTACGAGTCCAATATGAAAGTTATGAATTCAGGAAAGTCTATGTGCCCATTTATCTATATATTCCTTCAAAAACAAACGAACAAATAATTAAAACTACTAAAAAATTAGAAAGAAAAACACCAAACAAAAACCAAAACAACACCTGAATGCTGACCTGTAGGTTTTCTCCAATTTTAAGAGGTTTTATGATGTATTACAAAAATTAATATCTACTTGTTACATAAAATACATTTTGAATCTACATCTCCAGAAATCTTTCTTGTCTCTTAAACTTACTATCAACAAATAAATTGATTGCTACTTCTGTGACCTACATTAAATACTACCAACCTAATCTGAATGAATTACCAGTTAATCATCAGAGTAAACAAAAACCTATCAAAAAATTGTATTGAAGTGCAGTAAATATTACATTGCTAAACATTACTGCAATCATCTACACAAAAATCATCTTTTTGTTCTTTATTAATCACACTCTCAGACATAAATATTTTGCATGAAATTAACATAATACATCTATATTCCTTTTCACTTCTGACAAAAGTCACGATTTTTTGGTCTCAATATTACAGCATAGACTTTATCCAAGGGAATGACTGAATGCAAAGACACAGTGCTGGGGTTTTTTCTAATTCATGTTCTCCATGTTTAATATTTTGCTACTGTTATTGAAATTTAAATTGAAAAGGCTTGCTATTGTCCACAGCAGAGACCTAGTTCTAACCACAGTATGCCTATCACTAGCAAACTAAAATTGAGGCCCTGCCCTTGGCCCTGGGGCTTAATCTCTGGGTAATGCTGGAAATGTTGTTCCATGCATGGATTAGCAAATTAAAAGAAGTTACAAACCTCTGCTGTGACTGGTCTAACTCCTGCACTCCCTAGATCATCATCCACAGTTCCAGAACTAGGTTTAGCTGTTTTGAAAGGACATGGTAGGAAAAAGAAAATTGACAAAGATTTCTACAAACTGTACGTGGAAACTATCCAAGCCAAAACCCAAGGCCACAGAGGTAAATATGCACAAGCATTTAATTCAGAATTAATATATCATTTTGAAAACTGAGTTCCTTTTGTCAAATGTAACTGGTTTTATTTCATAGAAAAACCTGACAAAAACCCTTAAGACTATCTACCAAGCTAGATAATATGCCATTATTTAGAAATGTCACTAATAAAGATTGCTACAAAACAAATTAATCCAATTTTTTCGCTGCAAGTGTTGAAAAGTTGATTTTCACTTTAAACTTTCTGTAATTTTGTTTACATCACAATGTTCTAGCTGAACATTTAAATTGGCTAGCATCTTATATTGCACAAAACACAAACTTTGTGGATGCTTTTGCTAAAACTGTGATACTTACTGATCTCAGAATAAGTGCAGGTATAATAACTATTATTATTAGCCTATTATATGCAATTTTTCTCTTAAAACAATAACATACTCCATTTAGAACTTTTTATTTTGCTAACTATTCTCAAGGGAATAAACATCCTCCAGCAACTTTCTAAACAATGGTCCCTTCAAAGAAGCATGCATTACTATCTTAACAAATACAGAAAAGTAAATAAGTGAATATTCGTACATTCTCAATGAATATTTGAGGAAGTCAGGGTATTCAGGCAGCTTAATGTTATGCATCTGATTAATTTTTTAGGGAGGATACAACATTATATCGGCTCTTGCAATACTGACTATAAACCTTTATGTTTGTATATAAACAAAATTTAACATTCCAAGTAGAAAAGTGCCCAGCATCTTAATATTAGTTAATTCACAGTCCAAATTTTCTTCGAAGGTGGTGCTTTATTTTAAGGAGAAATAAATAGTTGCTTGAAATTTATGTGAATCCTGACACATGTGTCTCTGTTCTAAAGCAAATTCACCCAAGCACCAATTGCACTGGTACTCAGATCAAGTCTGAGGAACTCAAACAAAGCTGAAACACCCATGATCTTGCCATAATCCTCAAACATCAAACACTGCAGGAAGCAAATTGGATTTCAGTATAACTGGTGAAATACCCCAGCCACTCTGTTCCCATGGCTTTTCTGGGATGACTGCTGCTGTTATGTCCAGCAAACGTGAGTGTGACTGAAGGTATCTATAGCCTGATGGAAACTTGCTCTTTCTCACAAGTGACATGGCCCCATGGCCCATGTATAAAAGATAATTGTTTGTTGTTTGGCGGGGACAGTAGTGATGGGGATCGGTAATGCCACAGGCTGGCTGCTCAGATGACTCTAAGGACCGAAGGAAGAGTCCTCCATTTCCTGAGCAAAAAAACCATAGAGCACCTGACAAGGCTGCCAATGTGAGCTTCACTAGCTAATCAAGACTATGCTCAAGGCAGAAAGCCACCATGCACAGGAGCTGTCAGAAGGGTTGGAAAAGATGCTTGGCTATTTCTCCCAACAATTAAATTTTGAGCACTGATTTTATGTAGTGATTATAATTACGAGTCTTTCACTGCCTCTGACAATAATCTAGCATATATTACTTTCCTCTTCCGGTACAAGGATCAGCAAAACAACTGGAGATTGGTGGCAAAATAACAGGCAGAAAAAGATTAAACCAGCATTGTAACACAAAGTCTGGAGAGCCTAACTAAAGTAAAACATTTTTTGGTGGTTTTGTTTGGGATTTTTTTTGCCCAGACCTTCCAGTTATAAATGAACAACATCCAGCATTTCTCTGAATGCACCTTGTAAGCAATGACAGTGACAGCAAAATATAGACAGTTTTGGAAGTGTATTTACAAGCCAGACTTCACCTAATGAATGCCCATGGTTTCTACATTCTGTAACTCGATTATGCTTCTTGTCTGACCTACACAAACTGCTTGAGGTACAGAAGGCAATTCAGCACCCAGACTCACTCCAGCCACTGTTTTGTTCTACAGAGTTCCAGCAAGAGTCCCAGTCTGCAAGCAGTAAGATGCTGATTCTGCAATGCTGTTGTCTTTCTCCCAGGAAGTTGACTAGGACTACCAACTCATTTCCCACAGGCCATCCAGGAGCCATCAGATGATAATGGGTTTTAGTTTCCACCCACCTGGGCTGCATTCAAACTAGTGACCTAAGGTGAAGGTCTCCACATCCCATTACCAAACCTTAAAGCCATTTCATATCCCCATGTAGTAAGCTTTTCCCACAACATAAAGTCAAGAGACAGTAAAGAGCTGCCTATAACCGAAATCTGTTCTCAAGTACATGATCAGTCAAAGCCTTTTGATGCAAGTGCAGTATTTCAGGTATTAAATTGGTAGAATGTTTTTCAATCAGTACTAAAAGCCTCTATGAAAGGAGGAAATAGATAAGAATTAAAACAATATTATGCCATAAAACCTGAAATTAACTTTATATACCCCTAAATTTAAATATTGTTATTAACAGAAATTAAGGGTCTGCATAGTCCTATTTAAAGAAAAACCATCAGCAGGAATTTGAAATGCTTGAAAGTGATTCCAACAACATCAGCATTATTATCAAGACATTAAAGTATATCTATTTTTAATAAATTAAAGACTGAGCTACACATAAATTACATGTTTAGCACTTAATGCTGTATTCACATACAGTGTATTTTCTGTTCGCTAATGCTAGACATTTTAATACACAGTTTAAAATATTAGGAAGTGTAAATTATCTTGTGTTAAATATGCCAAGTACTTCAGAAGTGTTAATTAATGTATTATTAAAGCAGTTTTTAGGAGGAGTGAGAAGATATTTTAAGAACTATGAGCTTTGACTAGAGTAAATGCACATATATTTGCAACCAGTTTAACAATTTAATAAAGAAGATCTTGTACTAAATAATATAAAAGGGCTTTTTGGGGTGGGATTTTATGTTTTCTGGTTTTATTTGGTTTTCCTTAAATAAACATACCAAATAATTTTCTAGGTTAAAAAGACTTTCACTGTAACACTCAGCCTTGAATTAATCAGATAAAGATGAAAGTCAAGAATTTTGCCACCAGTGTTTCTTACTTAACTCACTCAGTTATGCCTTTCAGCTTGGTATATTTTATATGAAGGATATCTTGTTAAAACAACTGTTGAAGGCAAGTCATGTCATATCAGCCACACACCATACCCTATGGGAGCTCAAATATTCCAAAATCTATGTTAATATAATCCTGCCACACAATTCTTCTACAGAAATACAGCGGGTTTTCAGTGACATGCAAGACTTCATAAGTACCACATTATCTGTATGTCTTCCAGAAACGAGGTAAAGCCATCACAAGGATTATATTGAATCAATTTAGGAAGGTAAAAATTGTTAACAAGCACTATAATATAGCTTAGTAAGTGATTCTAATCTGTATTTATCAACTAACAAGGAAGCTGCACTTCTCAATGCAGTTTCCAGTACTGTAGAGCTGCAGTAGGACAGCAATATTCTCTGGCTCAGGAGACCAATGCAACTTCTCAATGAGGGTTTGCAGCTTTCTAATACTAGATTTACTGTGCATTACACCATGTGCTTCTAAATCTTTTGAGTATGTTTTGCCCCAGTCACAAAGACTAAATACAATTTCTAGGACATCCAGAATCCCTTTTGGAATACTTCCTTCAGAGACAGACTAATACCTGTTGTAGGGTTCTGAACATCAGAAAAAACTTTCCCTGAAAAGCAAACAAAACAGGGGACACAACAGAGCTATTGAGTACAAAAGTTGTTCACTGCCCCCATGAATGCACTGAGTTTCCATATTACAGAGACCAGAAAAGTGAAGAAAAACTATCATGAGGATGCTTAAGAATTTTAGTAAGCCAGTCAATTAGGAGTCCTTGCCAAAAAAATCTAATTTTGTTATTTGGGCTATACCCCAAATAATTTTTTTTTTCTTTTAAATACAGAAAAAAACCTACACTGAAAAAAACCCCAAACCAAAAAAAAACAAAACAAAATTTGACCAAGGTAATTCTCCTGTTTAACCAGGCCATATATCCAGTTGAATATCTGCAGGCTGATATTCAACTCTTAAAATGTATTTTTCAAAATATTTTCTCTTTACTGATAGAAGCTGCTATAAAAAATTCGTCTCAGCATCCAGCTGATGATTGACGTTGGGGCCAGAGAGACTGCACGAGGCTTAAGCAAGGAAAAAGAGCCCTAGCTGTGCCAGAATGAGGAAGCAGAACAGTGTTTTCACACAATAATACAATCACAGAATATGCTGAGTTGGAAGGGACCCATAACAATCATGAGTCCTGCACAGGACCATCTCAAGCATCACACCATGTGCCCAAGACTGCTGTCCAAACACTTCTTGAACTCTGTCACTCCTGGTGCTGTGATCACCTTTCTGGGAAGCCTGTTCCAGTCCTGGGTGAAAAACCTTTTTGCAATACGCTACTTAAACCTTCCCTGACACAGCTTCAGGCCATTCCCTTGGGTCTTGTCACTGTCACCCCAGAGAAGAGATCAGTGCCTGCCCCTCCTCTTCCCCTCATGAGGTGAATAAGATCTCCCCTCAGTCTCCTCCAGGCTGAAGAGACCAAGTGACCTCACTCATTCCTCATACAGCTTCCCCTCACGGGCCTTCACTATCTTCATTTCCCTCCTTTGGACACTCTCCAATAACTTTATATCTTTCTTATTTTTTGGCACCCCAAACTGCCCCCAGCCCTGGAGGTGAGGCTGCCCCAGTGCAGAGCAGAGCAGGACAATCCCCTCCCTTGCCCGACTGTGATGCTGTGCCTGATGCACCCAGGGCAGGGCTGGCCCTCCTGGCTGCCAGGGCACTGCTGGCTCAGATTCAGCTTTCTGTCAACCAGGAGGACCCCCTGGTCCCTTTCCACATTGCTACTTTCCAACATCCCATTTCCCAGTCTGTTCATACATCCAGGGCTGCCCCATTCCACATTGCTCATTTCCTCCAGTTTTGGCACACCATCCCATCATTCATCACTGGAGAGCCTGGTCTTTTCCTTTCTCTCTTCCAAGCTAGTTCAAAATAAGCCCCACACTAGCTCCTGTGCTAGAATTCCTTTTCTCCTCTGGGATAGGTGCATCCCATCAGGTGTCAGTAGACCAGGTATTGAGTAGATTCTTCCATTGCCAACAAAACCAAAATTTTTCTGCTGACACCAACCTAACAGATCGATTCCTTATCAATATTATTCAGTGTTACTGGAAGAGCCAATGAAATCACTACCTGTGCTCCTGTTCCCTCTGCCAATTGTCCCAGGGCCTGAAAGTCTCTTTTGCTTGCCTTCTCTCTGTTATTTTGTCACTGCCAGGCAGAACTATCAATAACAGACAGTATTCAGGGAGCCTTACTAGACCGGAGAGTTTTCCAGTCTCTTATCAGCATCACTGGGAGACAGCAGAATTCCCTGTGAGGTGGGAATGGTCTGCATATTGGACCCCCCATTCCACTTAGAAAGGAGTTCTCTATTACAACTACCCTTCTTTTCCTGCTAACAAGGAAGTCTTGTTGTGAGGTACAGAGGTAGTGTTGTTTTAGGAGGTCCCACCATCCCAAAAAAGAGCTTTTCCCACCTCATTAATTGTCTGGCCTTCTGGTTCCAGAGCCTCACACCTGCCGTAAAAGCTACCAGTCCTACTTGTCAAATTCTGAGAAGAAGGAGCCTTCTTCCTGGTACATGCAGCGACCTGCTTCCAGCCGTCACCTTTACCAGCCCAGTCCCTTGGCCAAAGGTCCTTTGATTACTCTGCAGGGTTCTGAGCCCATCTGCTTCTCCACTACAATGCAGGTTCAGCACTCCTGAGACTGTATCAGCTCTGAAAACAATTGGTCTCTCTGATTAGGTCGCTCAAATACTGTGTAACCTGTTCACTTCTTCCTGTAGCTCCTTCACCTGGTGACAAAGCTGCTCCCCTACAGCAGAGCTGTTTGTCAGCCTCAGCCTCCTGAGGAGGCATCAGACACTCCAGCAACCTCTGACCTGGAGAACTACATCTACATCAGCAGGTCTGGCTGGCTGGAGACATAGTATGGGCAGGTAAAAGCATGGTCAGGACATGATTCTGAGACAAAAGAACACTAATAATACAATAATAGACAAAATACTAAAATGAAAGTCTTGAAAGACAATATAAATTTTAAAAAAACCCAAAAATATTCCATCATCTTGTTCTAAAATGTTTGAATGGAAAAAAAAAAGCAAATCTACTGTCTAGATCTGACAACTCTATACAGTTTCCAGTATACCATAGTATATCTAGGACACAAATATTGAAGTCACAAAAAAAAATGCTGATTTTCCTGCCTTTGTGTCTGATATTCCAAATTTTAAATCGATCAAATATTCTGGTTTTTGATCATAAACTGATTTTAGCCACTAACCAGACAATGAAGCTTTATCAAAATTGTGGTATATTGAATCAAAAACAGCCACAACCATTCAGCAGTAACCACAGGTAAGCTGAGTGCTTTAAACTGACTAATAACAAGAAGTGATAGTCTCGGATCAGATTTGAATATTTTTACCATTAAAACACCTACTTTTTTTTCTGTCCAGGGAAGAAAAAACTGCACTACATGAGGAAGCCTTTCCTCACCCAAAAGAACTCCAGAAAACCCCACAGCAAAAATCTCAAGAACTCAGATAAGCCACAAAACAGAGCGTTTCACTTATTGTTATGGAAAGGGCACTGAAGTGTTTTAACCAAGTGCTCTTCCGCTGTGTCCTGATTGACTCTGCAACTGAGAATGCAATTAGCTGCCAGCATTGAGCAGTAAATTCTCTCCATAAGTGATTTCTAGATGGATATGGAACTCAGAGGCCTTGTTTTGTTTTCCAGAAATGTTACAACTGCAGTCAGCACATCTTCGGTGTATCTGACCAAGCTGTAAAATCCTAGGTGTAAGCTGGCACACAAAATATCATTCATCTGATCCCTGACACCAAGGCAACCATGGAAGATTACTTTTCCTCATCTAGGTATTGTGTTTGGGTTTCACATCCACAGGCTTTTAAGCCTCCTCTAGTCTGAGAAAATTGTACTATTTCTTTTGTGATTTTGCTGGCACGATGACTAGGCATGGACCTTCCTGGCTCCCCCTCCACAACAGAATATTCTATTCCTGTAAGACAATGCCAGCCTTGTTCTCCAGCTGTCAGGAGCAGAAGCAAAGAGCACGAACTCCTGCAGTTTTGACCTCTTCCTTTCCAGTACACACAGAAGTTGAAGCAAAAGACATACAGATTTTTCCATGTGTTCCAAACTACCCTTTGCTTTCCTAGCACACAAGGCTGTGGACAATACAGTTCTTAAGTTTCCCTATCACCCATGAGAACTGCTTGTATGTCAAGGAGCACCCTTTGAGAACCACAGGACTGTCCACACCTTCCTCTGTCCCCTCACCAACAGTCAGCCTCTGCCTGTGCTATTCTTTTCAGCCACAGTTCTTCTACTTCAGCTGACTTGCAGCTAACCAGGGACCCTGCCCCTGTACCTTGCACAAGTTTCATTTGTCTTAGAGAGCATGTTACACATTCAACCCTCTCAAGTCCAAGCCAGTGTCCCTGGCCCTACAGTTTTAAAGAATTGGAATTAACAGATGCCCTTTTTCCTACTCTTCTGAGTGCTCTTCATATAGGCAAGTTATGAATCAAATTGGAATGATTTAACTTTTCTGTCACACATGTTCATGTGTCTCTGAATAAATAGATATGTGCACACCAGTGTGACAACCAAACTCACACATGTCTGCAGACAGAATTAGCTACACAGTGCAAGCTACAGACTCAAATGGCGATCCACCCACATATCCAGACGGCACTCATCCTAAATACCTAGTTATTTACACTGAATTTCTAAACTGCAAACTGAACTGTCTTCCATCACAAATATTCTTTGATGAACAAGCTACATATATTTTACACAGTCTTATTTTAACTGAACTATGACAAAGAGCTAGGAAAAGAGAGAGAAGAATAGGTAAAATGCTACTCTTCCAGCTAAATAGGATTTTATGCACTCATGAATTAGTGACTATGCAAGACACAAGGCAAATAAGAGGCCAGTCTTATGGCAACTGAAATAGTAGCTGCTATTACCTTTAACTATCTACTAAAGACCTATTCATCTCAAAGAAGATAGATCTTATTGAATTCGTATTAAATCAAATCTTCCTCTTACAATTTGAAAAAAGAATTTCTGGAAAAGTCACCCAATTATTCTACTAGGAACTAAAAAGTCTAAGTGTGACAGCGCTTTTCGTTTTCAAGAAATACTACTGAGAGAGAAAGCAGATTATTGGAGTTTAAGGACATAGGAGACTTTAAATGACAGGAAAAAAAAGAAAATAATTCAAGAGATTCAGATTTTTTTCTTACTGTTCTTGAAAGATCGTGGGTATACAGTGAAAGGGGTTAAAAAAAGGCTCAGAGAAAAAACACACTGCACTCTTAGAAAAATTGATAGCACACAGCAGAACATGTTTTGAGAAAATGGTGTCATACCCATACAAACCAAGGGCCTATTTTTCATCTGACTAAAATGAGGATGAAAAACCAGTATGATTTTCACATTCTAAATCTGCTTTCAGATACAGCACTGGAGAACTACTTGCCAAAAAAGATCTGCAAGCAATAGCATGATAGTTCATTCTACCACAATATTTTTTTTCACCAGTGTGGTGAAAAATTACAACTCTGATCTAAAGTTTCATATGCTTATTGAGAGGATTGTTCACTACTATTTAACAAGCATTGGAACACCAGTATTTATGTTTTAACTAATATTTTTTGGGTCCCTTGCATCTGAGACCACACAATTGAATTACATTGAACAGTTCCTCAATTGCCTTCCTGCTCCATTATATTCACCTGTTTTCTCCTGGCAGAAAGCATTTGCAGTGTCATCTGGAATTCACACTGTGGACTCCTGAACACCAGCCTCAAGCCAGGGGAAACATTGTTGGCTTCTACATTAAAACCACTACCAGCCAGTGATCTACCCATCCAAGCATTCCCTAAAGCTCTACGGAGGGATTTCCCAACAAGGAATGTAGTCTTCTTTCTAGGGCTGAAGGTTAAAGAAACAGGGAGTACAAGCAGTGGTAGATGAAGCTATGGGGATTGCAATGAATATTTGGTAATATAGGTTAGTGGTGGGGAGAATTGCAGTATCAAAACATAAGCATGAAGGGGTGAAGGAAATAATTAATTCTGGTCTGTAGTTACTATTGTATTTGGCCTAAAATAAATTAACTTTCTTTTCTTAATGTCATCTTGCTACCTTCATGCAATATGCAACACCTGTATCAACTCAAACTATGTCTTTCATTCTAATGCAGATATAAAATTTTGCTTAAACATAGCAATGAAGGGCTGGTACTTGCATACACTGGATTTGGTCATCCAAACTGAATTTAGTTCTTTGTCAATCAAAAAATACCTACACATAAGAATCATCAAAGCAAGTCAAAATACAAAGTCCTAAATATTGTATTGTGGGTACAAACAGGAGACCTGACAACCATCAGTAACCACTTATTTACTTTAAAATTTACAAATTAGTCTTAGATAAGAACATGGGAAAAGTTAAAACAATGCGAATCTAAAAGAAGCTACACACCACTAATCTAAAAGAAGCTACACACCAAAATGAATTTTACTACATTTCACCAAATCACCAATATCTTATCAAATATGTTTGATAAGACCAAGAGCTAAGTCTTACCTTTACAGTGTACTTGGAACATGCAGAGCATCAACCCTCAGAGCAGAGGAGCTCTTATAAAGCCCTACTTCCCCTCTGCAGAGCCTGATATTGAACACCATTTCTGCTACACTCCAGGTTATTGCAAACAGCCCAACAGCACATGGATAGAGTGAGAGTTCATCAGCATTCAGGAGTGAGATCCCACACATCAGGACTGTGGTGCTCTCCAGCAGCAAGTAAAAAAATACAACAAAACTCCCACTTGCAACCATGAAGATATTGCTACTGTGCCACCAAGTCCCCATACAGATATTTGCAGGATCTGTTTGGCCAGGGCTAAGTATCCCTTGAAAAGCACTCAGCTCAGGAGGCTCTACAAGCCTGGAAGCTCAGAAAAGGTCATAACCTCCTTAAACTGCTCCTGAGAAAAAACAGGACTTACTCTAATAAAAGCAATGCATTGAAGAGTCAACCAATTCCCATATAAAAATTCTCTAAAAATCTATACACAACATGGTATTTGATACCCCTTCTTATGAATTCTTAAAAGATTATAAGAGCAGAGTCCATCCCTCCCCCAAATTCAGGCAGACAATATATCCCTTGGTTTCTACCTAATATGGATTGTATCTGGTGTAAACTAGGGGGAAGGATGAATAGTTTATTGCTTAGATTAATTTTATTCTTGCAAAATAGGTATTGCTGCAGGAATTCATCAAAATATCTGAGCGAGAGAAACTGAAAAATTTGGAGTGTAGAAAATTCAGAAAAGCTAATTTTGGAATGCATTTCATTCCATTAGTGATAATGTCAACAATTAGATTTCAGTTTAACCTTCAAAATACAACCTAGACCTGGAGCAGTTGATTAGCTCTTCTTTTGACATCACACAAATTATTATTTTTATAACTTTCAAATGCACTTAGTGAGGAGGTGAGGTAAAAATAAGCCAACATCAACAATGGAAAAATCCCTATCTAATGAAGTTGCCTTAACCTGTTTAGTAAACTTAAGAGCTTTTGCCTCTTACACAGTACCACAATCCCATAAGATACAAATCTACCAGCTGTGAACTTCACTGTTTATGGACGATTATCTGATTCCATGCCTTTTCCAGCAATTTCAATGGCACAGTCACCACTGATGCTGATGCATGGTCTGGATACATGCCTGGTGCTGCCCAGAGTGACAGGAATCAGAGCTGTCTCAGTCACGCTGGGTGCAGCATGTAACACAACCATCACCAGTAATCAAGCAGCAATGCAGCAGCTCTAAAAGCTGCTGCCCCAGGAAGCAAGAAAGCCTCCTGCTATGATAACCATAAAATGCTGCCTTATGCACCAGATCTAGGTGTTGCCCAAAGCACATAGCGAGGCTTTGTGCCTGACTAGATTCTGACTGCCAGGCTCTTCACTGCAATATTGGTTGATAGATTTTGAGGGGGTGAAAAAGATCAGAATACATTTGGAAAGTTTTTGTTTACATCATTTGATTTCAAGGGAAAGGAGATCGACCATGTGAGGTTTAGCACTGTCACAATCAGGCAAATCACACCATCAGCAGCATTCTATGGAGACCAAAACTGAAATAAGTAAAATATATCAAATAAGTCAAGCAACTCAGAAGATTAGGTTTCTCACCCTTAATGCAAGTCTACAAGAATATCTGAAATGACAAAAAATTTAATTATATTATGAAAAATAGGATTGATTTTTAAATGCAGTACAGCTCTTGATTCTCTTTATCCCAATGATTATTCACTACAGAGTCAAGGAGCAACTAATGTCCCTTCATATTCTACAATAGCAGTCTTATTTTGTTGAGCTCTGAAATCAAGAATAGTGAATCACTAAAATCAGATGAGGTTGGCATTAGGAGCATTTTGCCAATAGAGCAATCTTGGTACACCACTGTGGCAAAGCACTAAGCATGTAATCAGCTATATCAGCAAAGATCAGCTTTAGACTCATTCAGGAAAGTCATCACTTTTTAGCAAAACAAGCAATATCAGTAAAAGAACAGTTTTGCAAGTAAAACAGTGTGTGTGTAGAGGTTTCTGCTGATGGATCTTTGTCCAAGAGGGATACTACATCACTTAGATAGCTCCAATTGATCAAGTTATACCAAATATATACTATAGGCTTGGCTTGTATTCTGCTCTTAATCTTATTTCAGTATTTCCCTCTGTAGCTACTAAATAACAAAACCCATTCAACCTGCCAAGTTAGCAAAATATGAATGCCCTTTTTAGTAAAGCATGTAGCTCAAAACGTAGAGCACAGCAGCATTCTTGATGCAAAGAAAATACTGCTAGACAAAGCAATGGTACATGCTATAACCAAAGCAAACTACAACCAATCCACTGGTCACTGTTACATGGGTATCAGGCTGCCCAGTGTACAGCCCAGTGCAGGGAGTGTCTGCAACCCTGTGATGCTTCCAGACAGTCCCAGGACCACCAGGCTGCCAAACTCAATGCACCCTGCAATTTGACTGGTTACAAAAGCCTTTTACAACTTGAAAATCCTTGCGCTATCTCTCTGTGCCTAGACCATCTACATGACCCTCACTGAGGATTGCCAGTGGAGAGCACCCCCAGAAATGACAGATTTTCTACAGGGGAAAGGGGAGTTGCACAACAGCCCCTCTCTTCCAGCCATGTGAAGCAGGATGTACAGTGGCTTACATGAAAGGATATGCAGAAGGGGACTGTGACACAGACAGCAGCCTCTCCTAACGCAGCAGAGATCTAAGAGGTATCAAAGGTAAAAACCATAATTAATGAAGTCCAGTGCAGTCACGAGGCTTGCAGGACTACTGCCCCAGGCAGTAAATGAGTCACTGGAATTTACCAAGAGGGTGGGAAACTGTACAGGATGCTTCTAGGCAAGGAGATAATTGATCAACATATTGAAATTCAGCAGCCTAAGACCTGCACAAAGATGTGTACAGGTCCTGGCTGTGAGTCAGCTGTGGAGGAAACACACTGCAGTGTCACAGCTAGCTATGGACAGCTACATGAAATTAATTCATTCAACTGCTGCTCCATTCCCCACAGTCCATTTAGCTGACTTTTGTGCAGAGGTAGGGGAATTTCACCTTTTATATAGATGCAGCTGGAAAGACTACACGCAAATTATTCCCAGTACACAACACATACTCCAAGTAGTGCAGCCTGATTAAATGGTACATGATACAGCATCTTAAACTACTCTGCATCACAGTCTGTAATCTCAAAGATGGCACAGACCCAACATTGCTTATGAAACCATAAGACAAAGTTCAATGCAACTATAACAGGCAAAGGTATCTCCTTTCATGGGTCTCCTGTTGCTCAATGTGCAGAAAATTTGAAGTGTGACAGACTATGTCCTTCCTTCTTGTTGACCAAACTTTTTGTTTAGTATCCACAAGAAATTTAATCCCTATTTGCTAGAAATTAAGGGCAAATTTTAATTATATGATTTTTAGTTCATATGGTACAGTGGTTTTCTTGTTATTTGTTGGTTTGGTGTTTTTTTTTTTTTGGTTAGCTTTTTGAGACAATAAGAGAGAATCACTTCATACCTAAAACAATTAAAATTTTTCACCTTCCTATTGCACTTAGATAGAAACATGCTTTATGCTTGTCTTTTTCCTTAGAATTATTGAATTTTCTTTCTTTTCAAAGTGTTTGTTCTATGTGTGTCCATATATGTACATATGCACATGAGTGTGAATATGGAACTTTTAAGACCACAAACACCTGACAAATATCTGTACAACAACAAAAGCAAGAAATTACAAAATGCAATACAAGTCTTGTTTTCTGTATACCAGTTTGACATGATGCAGACTTTGTTAAATATTCACATGTTTTAACAGAAGCACTATTTGTCTTAAAGGGAAAGCAAATCAGTATTAAATACTTTGACAATAGGTATCACCATCATAATGGAATTTTAGCATGTTTATGGTAACAGATGCAGACTTTGTTAAATATTCACATGTTTTAACTGAAGCACTATTTGTCTTAAAGGGAAAGCAAATCAGTATTAAATACTTTGACAATAGGTATCACCATCATAATGGAATTTTAGCATGTTTATGGTAACAGTTTCTTTATAAATAAGTTCAAAGTTTAGCGATGTGGCTCTATCTGGATGTGAAATGAGAGCTGTGTCACTTTTGCATCCTAAACCCTACGGCCAGGTAGAAGAAATCATTGATTGTTAAATAACAATTTAGCCTTAAAATTAGGCAAGATACAGCACTGTGAAGGGCTTTTAAGTAGCCAAATAAAAAAAACAAAACAAAACAATATTTAGAACATGGTTTTGAGGTTCCCATTTTGGGAGGTGGAAGAAAAACAAGAAACAAAATGTTAATGAAAGGTTCATTTTTAGTAAACTCTGAACTTCTTTTTCAGTAGAGACTTATGCTTGCTAATTTCATCATTTAATCTTCTATTCATCTGAAAAACACATGTAGTTCTAAATAAAAGCACCATTTGGAAAAGACATTAAAAATAATTCATTAAGGAAGGAAATAATATGCAAGATTTCAGGGATTCTAAAAACTACCAGTTGGTTTATCTTCTTAGATAAACACAGTAACTAAATTTGCTAACCATTTGCAAATAATCTAGCTTTGTTTCCAGAAACAGCTTTCAAAAAAAAAAAAAAAAGGGAATTTACTAGTAGCCATCACTACAAACGCACAAATTTTCAAAGGAGAATTGTCTCTGTATTTCAGCAGCATCACTATGTGAAACAAGCTCACATTACTTGAAAGGAGGCTGCAGCCATCTCACACTGCTGCAAGTGAAGAGTGTGCTCATGACTCACTGCCCCTGCCTGGTTGCAACTCATCAGTGCCGGCAGCCCTAATCTGCTCCCAGACATTATGACCAGCAGCTCTGATATATGGATTAGATCTACCCCAAGTACTCCGTGCAGGGAAAGAACTCCATGAGCCCTTTATTCCCTACGGAGTACCTGTGCAGGAGAATAAATCAGTGATATGAAAGAAAACATGAAATCCTTCCCAGTAAAATTTGCAGATGACACAAAAGATAATAAAATGGTAAATACCAGGGAGTTGTCAGTTCCACAGATTGCATGGCAGCCTGGGCTCACCTGAATAAGATGTGTTTTAACACAGCTGAGCACAAAGCTGTCTATCTCATAACTAAGAGCACACGTTCCAAACAAAGACAATATAATATGCTAGAATGAGGCATATGGATGATGGTGGATAACCAAATTAATATTAGCCTACAGTGCAATACTCTGGCTAGAGCAGTGAAAAAATCCTTTGATGTACAAGGGAGTAAACACAGAGTAGCAATAGGAAAGGATTATATAAATCACTACCGATGTTGAGATGAGAATCTGTTTCAAACAGCATGTAACAACAATATGGTTCTAGTTTATATCTGTGATCCCCAAGCATTCCCACAGGAACAACTAAAGGACTATACTAGTATTCCAACTAGAAAGCCTTAATCAGCTACAAGAAGCATTCAAAATTATGGAAAACTTGCCTTGCTAAAAATGAGAAACCCGTGTCAAAGAAGAGGATAAATGATTACTGGTTTACTGTCTACAGATATTTAAATGGAGAAGTGGGAGGAAATGAGGAGTATCATGAATATTAGAGAACTTTTCAGCTTCTTAATGCTGGATTTTGCATGCTTCTGCTACATAGAATTAGAAAAATTCCAACAGACATTAAGGCAACAATACTTAACAAATACTAAGTACTGTTCATCTAAAAAGAAGCAGGATTTTCTTTCATCTGAAGTTTTTATAATCAGCATCTTTCTTCCAAAAAGAAGTAGAAGTTGCAACACTGTGTCAGTATCTTATATTGTTTAAGGCAGATGAAGACAAAAAGTTAGAGTTCTATCACTCAAAAGCATACCAAAACTGCCCCAGGACAGCTTCGCTACCACAACTCCTGCCACTTATTTGAGCTTTACAGCAGGTATTTAGCTAGCTCACAATATTTGTGGGACAATTATTTCCCAAATTATGGAATGATCATTTAAGCTGTTAGTAAGCCAGATGAACTTCTCACTCATTTCCCAATTCATATTTTGGATATGCTTGGTATTAAGGCTTATGTATTTGTGCAAAGCAGCAAGTTACTGAAAGAGCATGGAAAAAGTGAAACTTTGCTGAATACACAGAAAAGCTCAGTCACAGATAATTTGAATTGATCTTCCCATTTCTGAAACCAGTAATATGACTTCTGGGGAAAAAAAAAAGCACTACAAAACCACACCATAAAAAAAACCCATGAAATGAACAACAGAACAAGACCCCTTCTGAAATGAGAAAGAAGTGCAAAAGCAATTTCAGTACAATATCAAAAAACCTGTCTTAACAGGGAATTAGCAAACTGTGACTAATATTGTATTGAAAGGGTGTGGCTACAGGACCTGAAGACCTAGACAGTTTAATGAAGGTAATTGCCTAATTCATTAATTGAACAATACCAAATTCACTTCAGAATTTGACTCAGACATATATTACAATTTGATACTGCAAAGCTTAAGTGAACCTTCAAAATTTGTATTGAGCTATAGGCTGAACAGCATTTTGTAAACCTAAATATAGTCCTATGCTTTTCAGAGGAAGAAAATTTTCAGGTAACATGTATGCATCATACCTACTCTCTATTCAGGCTACATCCCAATCATCTCAAAGTAAAACTTTAAAGCCAGTGCAACATCTAACCACATCATAATCAAAAAGTGACAAAATTTGTTACTAGAAAATGGTAATTTTTGAGTGCTGTTCTCTCAAATGCTCCAATCAGCCAAGGATTCGAGGTTCAACTTAATACTAGCCAGTGATCATTAATCATTTTAAAGTACCACAGCTAATCTCATTTCTTACCCAGAGAAAGCCCACTCATGTTTTATGTGTAAGGGAGATGTTGGCTTACTTTTGAATGTGTTTTAAATTTGGTTGATGACACCTTTCTTCTTCCCACAAAAGACATCTAGAACACGTCAGAACAGAGAACCCACAAATATGCTCAATGCTACACAAAGGCAAGAGCAAGCATAGGCAGTGGTAACAGGGATAAAGTTTTTCCAGGCAGCCTCACGCTGAGGCTGTAAGGATCAGTTGACTTATGTTAAAAGCCTGTCACATGAGTATAGCAGTGCCTTCTCTGCCTTTTGCTGATAGAGAATGAATTGGGTTGTAAGCTTTTGATATTTTCTAAGAGGTCAAATTTATGAAGAGGAGATACTAAATATCTTCTTCAAATACATCTATTAAATTCACATTGTGAGAAGTAAAATCAAGCTGTGAAGTGATGGAACATTACTGCAAAGAGAAATCTACTGTGGAAGAAGATGCAGCCTCTCCTTCCTGTTTTACTAGAGCCAAGCAAACTAAATAGCAGTTTCTTCAGTTATTCTCTCAAGTTAACCCCTAAACATGTGATCCTGAAGCCATTGTTGGAAAAAAAATACTCATGTACCCTACAGCATTAGCCTGAATGATAGTCCTCTTGTCTTTCATGTTATATCTTTTTCCTGGAGCTAAAATAATTGTTTAAGACTAGTGTATCTTTTCCTTAGCTATATAGCAGCAGATGAGTCAGAATACATAAACAAAAATTCTGAAGAGACATACGTTTTTCTAAGGCAATTTATGTGCAGCACCACAACTAAGAAACAAGATGGAGAAAAATAGCAACTGCTCAGGCATCACCAGCCTTTCTGTGCTGCTTCAGTGACTATACTGACCTGAACCAGCAGGCCCAGATGCAAGGAGCTAGCTGGGGGTTATAACCCACTTTGAGAGGAACATGACTCTCCATTTGGAACCACCAGCTCCCCTTCTGCAGGGTTCTTACAGCTTTATCCACCTTAAGGTGGACACTGACAGTGGGCACTATGGACCACTTCAAGTACCCATCTTCCCATGTTCTGCAGCTGGTTGAATCCCCTCACTAGAAACCCCAGGAAAGCCTGTTAAAAGGTTTATATTCTCATTTGTGTTGACTAGAGTGGCCATTAGATTTCTCGTGTATGCAAATCAATCCTGATTTTGTTATATCAATCTGATAAATATATAAATGTCTTTAGAGACTGAATGGAATAACTTAGGCTTGCACTTCCTTTTCTCATTTGTAGAAATATTTATGTATTTGATTCAACATGGAGTCTGACAGGAGCTTACTTTGGTCTATTAAGTTTGGATGTTTTGAGCATTTACAGACTCAGGATGAACATTTTTTAGGTAATCAAGCTACACATTCCAGGACACGTTGCTCCCCTAAACTGAGCCTTCTTTCTATGTTCATTTCACTAACTTGCTGAGAAATAAAAAGAGCTAATAAGACCCTAGCTGTATTTGTGAGATATAAATGAACTAGGTGTTTTCCCTTACATATTTATTCAATGCTGTTGATTTCAGAAGAAACAGCTTACTGCAGAACTCCTCCCAGCTCTCCATATTCCAGAAGAGAGACATGACCTTTAAGTCTCCTTAACATGGACAGGACAAAGTAAGGTAGACATGATTCTTCCACCCTTGCTTGGGAGATAACACACAACAGCCACCCAGGTGATACCTGAAGGGTCATTTTTGAAGTGGCTTCCAGGCTGAGAACAAAAAACTGAGATATCCTCTGCTTGTACTCAACACGTCCCCTGCAGACAGGCAAAACTGCTCATTTTTGACATGCCAGTGTTCTTTGTAATTTAGCAACAAATAAAAGGAGAGCATGGGCAAGTAGCTCTGCTTTGTTCACTGTTTGACACTCCATAAAGGTGAGGAAGAGTGGAAACCAGGGTTGTCTGAGCAAGCAGAAGAAAGATTTTTCAATCTGGGCAGAGGGAAAAACCTTGGCAGTTTAGTTATAGCAAAGCAGTTAGAACTGAACAAGAAATATCTTTTTTTGTTGTCAGTTTTGTTTGACATCACAAAAGAAGAGCCTGGATATACCTAGCTACAGCTGAGGCAACTGGAAAAGAAAAAGAGAAATATTTAGGAGTTGACAAATGTATTTCAGGCCAGTAACTGACAGGCCTCTGGTTTTACCTCTCTAGCTTAAGACAAGTACCTACCACTTGTGAACATAGAAATTATTTGTAATGATTTTGAAGCTTACTTTACATCTTTGTAAGAGCATATTTACATGTTCAGTGACCTAAAAATCCCACGGGCCCATGGCAATCAAGGTGAGGGACAATGTAGGAGGGGAGAAATCTGCTATCTTTTGCCACCATCTTTTGAAATTGTATGTTCCACTCTATTCCAAGTGAGGGATCCAGCAGCAGCTGTTACACTCAGTTGCAAGAATATCATAAAGAGTCCAGAAAGATCTGTATAAGAATACTCACTATTTTTGCCCATTTTATATTTTTTAGCTAGCAAACCATTAATCCAGCTCCTCAAGAATGTGTACCACAAAGACCTATCTGCAATTTTTTTAAATAGTACTAGAATGTATTTACCATGCTTTTAAGAACTTTTTAAAATGGTTATTTCCAGTATTTACGAGCACTAAAATTTGTTTATAAATGTTACTTCCCCAAATGTTTTCTGAAAAGTATTTTTGGCATAGATGGTCATGATATGATCCTTTGAAATTTTTGCAGAAAGGATCAGACTATCTTAACTTCAACAGGTAAGTAGCTTTACACAAAATATTTTAACAGGTACATGTTTAAGCATAAGTCCAGAGTAGGTTCTCTGCATAACACTTCATTTAATTTTAAAATTACTAGACAGGAAAAAAGTCAAGCTCCAAAATCCATGATTCTCTGTTCTGTCTGGCCAGCCCTTAAAACTCCCTTAGCTTTCAGAACAAAGCAGTTTGCTGCTTTGTGTCCAGTCCAAAAATTATCCTGCATGAGAAAGTAGTCACACAATCATTTCTCCTAACAGATAGTAGCATTTTTAGATCCATTCTTCCTTTCCCAACCTAATCAGGAGAGAGACTGAACATCTGAGATGCACATGAACATCTAGTACCAAATGTTCATATGTCTTGAAACACTAAAGCCTTTCAAAGTGTTACAAAAATTCCTTGATTTTTTTTTTTTTTTGGTCTTGATTAGTGAGCAGGTTTCAGAAACTTTCTGTAATATTTTTGGAAATAAATTACTATGGTAATACATTACCAAAAGCAGCTATTGGGAAGAAGAGAGAAAGAATGCCTGAGAGTGTTTAAGTAGCATGGAAGAAGAACCAAGAGAAAATTTCACTAATTAAAAAGGACTCTATGTCTTCTCCATAAAGATCTAGCTGCTGGCTTCCCAAAATAATTTATGTTTTTTACAAGCAAGGTGAACTGGGCTATAATACTTCAGAATTCACATTTCAGAAATTACAAAAATATCAAAATCAACATTGTTTCACAATCAGTCTGATTTTTGGATTTTGCCAATTTTTGTTTGCAACTGCACAGGAGCATCAATTACTTCATTTTGTGGGCAGCACAGCTAACTGGTTTTAAGTGTACTGACTATAAATTATACCTAATTTAAAAAAAAAATGAAATCAAGATAATCAACTATTGCAGCATTCAGAATGAAGCCATCACCGTATTTAACACTCACGACAAACTGTGCCAAGTTTTCTTATTTCCACAAAGTTTCAAAATCTTGAAGTTGTTCTAAAAACTGATATAAATATTGCACAACAAATCTGTTTCATACGTTTAAATAAATGAATATATTTTTATGCTTACTGAACTTACAAGAGAAGCAAAAACACTGAAATTAAGTTCTGTGGTGACATTTAAAATCATGCAAGATGCAGACTGCTTCAGTTACCCTGGGCACTGCCGTCATTTAGAGAGATAAAAGGGAAAAGCCACGAAAAATTCAAAAAGTTCAGAAAGTATTTATGTCTATGTATATCAGGAATAAGTCATATCTCACACCAAAAGTAGCCACTCATTAAAAACAAAAAAAAGCCAAGCAAGAGGTCAGATTTTCATTTTGGCTCACCAAGTTACACTGATGCGTAATTATTTTGATAAATCTAGATTTCTCTTTTCCTCTCACTTCTGTAAACCAAAACGATAGTCTTCATTTACATCGAAGTGACAGCTTTTACTGATGTGGTTGTACCTATTACTAAGAGAAAAGATTCAGGAAACAAGCAGCAGGTTATAGAATCAAAAAAGGGAATGAGAGAATACGATCTAAAAAACTGTAATGAGTATGATTGCCCTTGCCAAAGAAACATTTTGTTTTAATGCACAGCACAGCTAATTTTTAGAATTTAAGGGGTTATCGGAAAATGAAATGTTACACAGAGGATGATAATGGTAACATTGGTATACAAAACAGGAATATAGTTGGAGCATGAAAAGCAAACACTAAGTGACAGAATGCAGTTTCAAAATCCAGCGAGATAACAGAGAATTCATAATGCATTTGCAATATATTAATACAAAATCATCTGCAACACACCTGTCAAATATATACTCTTCAATTCTATGTTGAAATAGATAATTAAATCCTTCTTGCAGTAAAATAGAAACTTCACTGCTTGCAGAACTAACAGAAGTCAAGCCCTTTGCATTTGCCTGCCCAGAGCAATAGCATTTTTGTCAGAAGCACCAGTAATGATCTTGAGTTACGCACAAAAGCGGGCTCTGTTAGGGCAGCGGACAAAGGCAAATGACTGCAAAGAAAGAGGACTCAACTTCAATTTAACTGTCCTGTAAGGTACATACTAATTAGCTGCAAAGCTATGAAATCCTAGCTAGCATGTTAAGTCTGCTACATGACAGTATAATTTGACTTCTTAAAGGATTATGCAAATTACAACTCATCATTCCATTACATGACTGAAAAAAAGTGACAGCTAATTTATACATAACACACCTTTCAAATCCCTAAGATGTGAAGCACCTGTGCAATACATTTTGCCTAGATTTTCTAGCGTGTACACTCTTGTTTATTGCACTGTACAGAAGCATACCTAAGAGAATTAGAAAAGTTTTAGGGTTTTTTATTTGCTTTTTAGCTTTTAGAGCACAATCCCAAAGAATTAAACAACATACTTCTGTCCCTGCTGTAGAGGTTTTGCACACAAGTGTACGCTTTCAACACACGTGTAATTTCGGAATAGCAGGAGAGCACGAGCACTAAATGCACGAGCTAGAGGCAAGACTCACACAGATTTCAACATACTTCTGGTAGGTAGATTCACAGTAGATTCCGTCATATCGGTAGATTTTCCTACATTCTGATTGGTTGGGCAGAGGATGCTGGACAGTTATTCTGTAGAGGCATCAAAAACAGATAGACATGACTAGAGGATCTCTACAGGTAACTGTAATGCAGGACAAATCAGTATGTTGAAATTGATTTTGTAAATTTTATTTTTAAATTAAATGTCTTTCTGATCTCTTTAAATCAACTGCCTTGTGCACATAACACCCACAGATTCCACTTTTCAAAATTTGCACTGAGAGTAAACTAAACTTCAATTCTCCACAAGAATGGTGCTTTTTCCCCATCAAATAAAAGTGAAAGAGGTATAGAATTTTATAAATCAAGTTGATATTCCACATAATTTGTATAAATACAGTAGTGCTTTTACAATTGATTATTTATTGTTTACTGTTGCAATCCTTCTTCAGGCAGAACATTCATTTGTGTCAGCTGGGAGTTTGTCCAGACAAAGACCAAATAACCCTCCAATTTAAAATGTCAACAGCAATTCTCACATTTGCACAGAATGAGGATGTTGTGGTATTATGAGGACTGTGATTGAAGGTGCTCAGCACCATCTGAATAATGCCATATGTTCTCGGATCGACTGAAAGAAAATGAAAGTGATTGGCAGCAATCAGGAGGTGCGCAGCATCTTGTAAAATCAGGCCCTAAAAGATTTGTCAATCATTCTCTTATTCATCCCTCCCCAGCTCCCCATTAGCAGAAAATATAATTTGGCTATAAAAATTCAATGTTGTTTTTAAAATATACTTGGGAATTGCACACAAAACAGTACCCACCAATTTTCTTTTTTTTCCCTCCTTCTTCTCTGGAATAAAAACACATTTTAGATGCTTTTGTATCTTCTGCAAATTAATACCTTTTTCCCTTGTAATTTAAAGGTATTTGACTGGAGTAAGGATAAATTATTTGAGAAATTTTACAGGTTTTTCAAATGTAGAATTTTAGGCTGTGATTTTCAAAAAAATATTCTAGTGAGTAGAGAATTATTTTATGTTATCATTATTTTATAGTATTAACACCTACCTAGCTCTAAACTAATCTTGGTTTTTAAAATCGTTTCAACAGTAATTTGAGGCTGCAGGTTTGAGAAAAAAACTGGTATCGTTCTCCAGCTACAAGCTCTGTGAGCAAATGGAAAATTATCTATTGTGGAAACTGAGGACCTCCCTCAATAAGACTGCACCTACAGTGTGTCAAGTGCAAACAAATTCATGTCTGCAAAGCCCTGGTTCCTTGCTTATTTAAGGTAGAAACCTGATCTGAGATGGCCTCAGCATTGTTTTACCCCGTGGGACCCCACAGGCAGAAGAAAGAAGACAACTCTGTGATGAAGGCAGGAGCAAGCACCTCCAAATTCTGGCATATTCCTGCATTCACTAATTAAGACACTACCAGAGAGATTGATTTATTTATTGTGATACCTAGGGCATGTAAGTTAGACATTTAGGTACCATATATACTATATAAGGAAATTTGAGTATCTTAAAATGAGATTTGAAACACAAGTGCTACCTGCAGAGAACCACATCAGCTAGTACAAGACATCTAGGAGAGTGCCTCTCAGTCCCTCTCAGCCAGAGGAGCCTCAAACATACATCTTCCACTGCTCCAAATACTACCAGAGACTCCTAAAATGAGGGACTTTAACTTCTCCTGCTAAAATAACAGCCCTATTAAAGAAAAAAATCAGGATTCATTGGATGAAACAAAGTGAGACAGTGAGAGCATGTTGCATTATGAGTCATTCAAAAATGCATAAGCAATCCTTGCAAAAACTATCAGAATCCTTCCCAGATGAGTGCTCTTATCACAGGCCTTCAGAATTATGCTCTTTCTTCCAACCACTTCTTTGGCCAAATGAGTCTGGAATAGTAATACTGGTTATTGCTATTACTTGAGCAGTTATACGAGTGCAGCAGAATACAGCTCACTCCAGAAAACCTTTATTTTTAAGTGGTTATAATATTCTTCTGGGAAGTGGAAGATGTGGATTTGAACACTCTCATGATTAAATAGGTCCTAAATAAGTATTCACTGCACCAAGCTAGTGTAGAATACTTGTCAACTAGTTTTTGTTTGGTTGGTTTATTTTGTGCTTTTTTCAGATGACAGAAATTGAAACACAGTCCTATTTGAACATCAGGGAAGATTTTTTTACTGTAAAGGTAACGGAGAACTGGAACAAAGGGGTTGTGGAGCCTCCACCAGTGAGATGGTCAGCACCCACCTGGACATGATCCTAGGCAACAAGGTCCAGATAACTGTTTGTGCAGCCCAGAGGGGCGGGGCAAGAGATCCTTTCCATCCTCAGCCATTCTGATATTCAAGGCCAGGATCAGAGATTTGGACTGTGAACCACAACCCTGCTTTACATCTCATCAGAATTA